>NC_056732.1:1811313566-1811602431 GCF_019279795.1 Protopterus annectens
TTGGTCTGATAAGTGAAGAGTACAGGGGTACAATGACCTCTCCTGATCTGGATGTAAATCCCTTCATGATCAGGTGGGCAATGTAGAAGGTCTTCCTAACCACTTTGGCAATGTGAGTGTCAAAAGAGAGGTTACTGTCAACTTGGGTCCCCAGGTCCCTGATAACTTCTTCCGTGTTTAATGGATTACCACCTATGTGGTATTAGGGGTTACCTTGTTTTTCCCAAAGGGTATGACTATACATTTTTTGGCATTTAGCTTAAGGCCATGGCTCTGGCACCAGTTATCCATTACTATGTGACCTCTCTGGAGGATGTCTGTGTCTGATGGAGTGTCAATTATGGTGCCCAGTTTGCAGTCATCTGCAAATTTTGTCAGCCACAATCCCCCTATGTTTGCCTGCACTTCAGAAAAATAAATGCCGAACAAGAGGGGGCCCAGGACTGAGCCCTGTGGGACACCGCTCGTGACCGGCTTAGAGTCTGACATGGCACCAGCAACTCTAACCCTGTGTGTTCTGTCCTTGAGCCAGTTTGCAACCCATCTTGTGACATATGGGTTTACATCTAAGCTGGTGAGCTTTTCTATGATGCCCGAATGGGGTATTGTGTTGAACGCTTTTGCTAGGTCAAGGTAGGCTGTGTGAACTGCCTTACCCTCATCAATGGCCTTAGTGACTGTTTTGAAAAAGTCGACCAAGTTCAAGAGGCAGGATCTGCCCCTGACAAAGCCAAATTGGGTAGGATCCAGTGTCTGTAGGTCCCCAATGTCTTTATTTATGAGTTCCATTATGATCCTCTCCATAGCTTTGCAGACAAGGCTCATCAAGCTTATGGGGCGGTAATTTCCAGGGTCCGTAGAAGCACCGCCTTTGTGGAGTGGGACCACAGTTGCCGTACGCCATTCTTTGGGTTCGTATCCTGTAGTAAGGCTAAGATTAAACAGCAGCCTTATGTGTGGGTTTAGTTCCTCATTGAGTTCGTCTAGCACACAGCCGGGAACACCGTCCGGTCCCATTGATGCTGTGTTTTTTGCTTTAGAGAGAGCAGCTCTCACCTGGGCATCTGAGATGTTTGGGAGGCTAGACTCTGGTGGGATAGATATTTCTCCTTTTGGGGGGAGGATGGGGAGAAATTTGCACTGAACCTGTCTGCCAGTATGTTGCCAATGTCTGTGGGTTCAATGATTTTTTATCATTTTGGACTAATTCTGAGCATATCTGGGAGTTTCCACCCAGGTTTCTAACATAGCTAAAGAAGGCTTTATGATTGTCTTTGTGCCATTAGCGATTTTTCTCTCAAAGTTGGCCTTGGATGATTTTATTAGTGATCGTAGTTTTTGCTAGTATTGATCAGAGATGCCTTCCCTTTTAGGGATTTTGCTCTGTCATGTAGTAGCTTTCTCCTCTTGTTGTAGAGTTTGTTTATGGCTGGGGTCCACCAGACCGGGCGCCTGCCTTTGGTGGAAAGGGTCTTGATTTTATTAGGGATTGCTTGATCCATACATTCCTGGAGGTGCTCATAGAAGGCATTTGTAAGGGTTTCAGCAGCGTGGGTTGTGGTTTCCACTGGCTTGGGGGCCTTGAAGGATACCACTCCAGTCTTAAGAAGTGTGAAGTTTGCTTTTGAGAAGTTCTTCACTGTGGTCTTTTGCTGGGGTTGGGGGCAGGATGTGGATCTCCAGTGAGATTAATTTATGGTCTGATCTCACCAATGAGGGATATACTTCCGGTGTGGAGCATTTTTGTCCCCATGTTTGTGATGATCAGGTCTAGTATATTTTCTCCTCTTGTGGGAATGGTGACTAGTTGTTCCATAGCATTTGAGTTTATGAACTCAAGGAACCTTTGGGCTAAGGTGTTGGGGCTTGAGTAATGTTCCCAGTCTATGTTTGGGTAGTTGAAGTCACCCAATATGATGGTGTTTGGAGAGACATTCATACTCTCCAAGAAAACACACCTTCTGTACCTGGGTTTAGCACCTGCGGTGTAATGTCCATACTCGTCAACGACTGTATCACATCTGGACAGATTTCCAGAGGCCAACAAAAATATGTTATCAAACCCAAATCACACTAAACAAATTCAACATACTCATCTTTTCAGAAATTCAAAAGTAGGGTGGTTTGCTGACATAAAGAAAACCTATGGTAAATGGAAAAAAATAATCAACGTATATAACAGATCTAAAGACCTTTAAGTCAAGGAAAATATGTAGAATTTGGCTAGGAATTAAAAAAAAAAGGCTATTATATCTACTAAGGCAACCCATGAACTTAGGTTGGCATCTGGAGCCAACGGCAGTTATAAATCCTCTTTGTTATGTCAGAAAACTAAGAGCTAGCACTTGACAATATACACAACTCTTACTAAATGACAACCTACTCAAACCCAGTGTACTAGCAAATTAATTTAGTGCAAATTTCACTCCCGAGACCACTATCCAAAGGCCTGTGATTCTTGGTTCTCTCAAGTCCCCACTGTTATCACTAAAGAACATGTGCTGAAAATGTTATACGTTACTAAGAACACATCCTCAGTGGTCCTGGATTAAATACTGGGCTGTTTGTTAAATACTACTAAACATGCCCTGGACGACCCTCTCCATAAGCTATTTAACCTAAACCTGACTACAGCCTCAGTTGCAGAAGTATGAGAAACAGCATTGGTGATGTCCCTTCATAAAGGTGGTCCTTTTGCTGACCTGGGAATATATAGGCTTATCAGGCTCACAAGTCTTGTTTTGCCATTGAACATATTATTACAGACCTGGTTAACATTAACAATCTCATCGGGTTAGATTCATGAATCTGGTTCCTTTGAAAAGATAATACAAGCTGTCTTAACACAGTAAACATCACATTGACAGTACAGCCCTAAGAGTTGACCCAGTTGTTCCGGATTTGGGAACTTATATGAACAATGACCTAACTTTTGACCAACATATGTCCATTGTTATGAGAAAGCCCTTCTATATTGCACAGCTTGTAAACAGAGGGGTTGTGTCTGGATCTACAGATGTCATTGTCCCCCTTAGTGCACCCCTCATTAGGCCAGTCACTGACTATAATGCCCACTTTGGCGTGTATCTGTTCATGTAGAGATGCCTTACTTAAAAGATACAGGATTTAAACAATATGTCCTAAATGGACCAACTTAAAGCCCACTCACTATACTCTGTATCCTATAGACTGCTAATAGGATACCTGTATCTGACATACAGGGCATTGTCTGACCCATTAGGTTTATCTCACAGAGGATACTTCTGCTCTGGAACAGATTCCCCATCCACATAAAACAAAGCTCCATTCCTTTCCTTATTCAAGAGCAACTTGGATCTGTGGATGGGAACAGAAAATTTACCCGAAGACTACACCTGTACTATTAATGGGCTGAGGTCTGAGTCAGTTTCTAAATGTTTTTTCCTATGCATGGGTCCCCTCAAATTATCTATAGTATGATCCAAGCTATTCACACTATGGGTAGTGTAAAATGATTGACCGTGGGATGGGTAAGGACAACCTAACAGCAAATGGGATAGATTTAATTTGAGCCAAAAAACAGAAATTGGCTAGGATTAAATGGTCTGCAAGGGCAGCTAGTCTAGTACTACTGTGAAAATCTAAGCTGTTGACAGCAGTCACGCTATACAGTCAGCCTACCTTGATCTGGCAAAAGCATTTGACACCATCCCCTAGCTAGCATAATTCATAAACTAAATATGTTACTAATAGGCCCCTGTATGTAAGATGGCTAGCAAATTGGCTAAAAGGCAGAACTCACTTGGTGTGGGTGGAAGGCCTGCATCAGAGAACTTGAAAGTGACCAGTGGTGTCCCAAAGGGCTCAGTGCTTTGACTGTGTTTGGTCAGTCTTTACCTCTGTGACCTGCTGACTAAAATCAAAGACCTATGGCTAACCAAGTTTGCAGATAATTACAGACTGGAGTCATTGTCAAATACTCCTCTGATAAGGAAGCCATCCTGCAGGAATTTTCAATTTATACTAAAAATGCAACATTGTCACATTTAGGGGGCAAATCATACTCCCCAACATATAGCATTGACAGTACACCACTTCAGAATTAAAATATATTTAGACACCTAGGGTGATAATTCCCTCTCCTTTGATCACCATATGGCAACGGTTGTCAGGGAATCGTTCTGCTTGATAGCAGTTGATATCCAGGAGAACACCATCTGGGTTACTGATCCCTTGTATTTAGCACTAATCATACCAACTATGGTAGGCAATTTCCGTCTTTGGGTCGTACCTCACCAGATATATCAAATGGTTGGAAACACACCAGAGGTTCCTAACAAAGATGACCATGGGCTTAAAATCCCTGCACTACCAAAAAAGACTGCAAGCACGGTCCCTCTTTTCTGAGTCTCAAAGGCTTCTCAGAGGAGACCTACACCTTATCTTCTGATCAACGAGGGATTCAGTAATCCAGGATCTTATCTATCTCCACAAATCAAACAGTCCCCCAAATACCAGAACAGGGGATCTAAAGTTGTTTCAGCAAATTAATAAAATAAGGTGGAGAGAGAGAGAGACATTATTCAGCACCTCCCTCACATATGGAATAGATTCCCCTGCAGATAAAGCATCGTGATACAGTCTTCCTTCAAACAGGACTTAGAAAATGTGATGGGTATCTATAAATTTACCCCTGGCATGACTGGTATAGCCCCCCTATGAAAGAGTGGTGCAGTTTAGGGTGGGGACTGGCAAGATGTAATAGCCACCAAATTCTGTAGCCATGAACTTCCCATGATTCTCCCGGAGAGGGCACTGATGCTGGGAAAAACAAAGGCAAAAAAAGACTTGGGTAGCAGAGACTAAGATGGATAGTCTAAATATCTAAAACAGTGAATCTGAAATTGTAAGAATTTAAAAAAAGCAGTTGTTTACAGACATGACTGGTGTGCTAACATCATAGAGGTTATGAAAACTCACTATATGAAGAGATTATGCTGATCTTGTATCCCTTTACTGTGTACACTTTTTTTTTCTTTTATATGCATGTGGCACAGGTTGACCACAGATTCTTTTTTCTTCTGCCCACTACCCTCAAGGCACCCTTCCATGACATTCCACCCCCCCCCCCCCCAGGGCTGCTTCCCTTCCCTGTCACGTCATTGGCCAACCAGTACACTTTAATGTACCTCAGAGCACTGGCTTTCCAAATCTTTGGGGGTGCCTCGTTGCTTCATGCTATGCAGTACTTACAATAATATGATTCCAGGAATGCTTCAGATAGTGCAGATGTTGGTGAACATGATCTGCAGTGTAATCTAGAGGCACGGTTTTTACACTATTTGATATGATCAAAGCTGTCATGTCCACAGGGGAAGTAATACACCTTCCACTCCAACTGCTACTCTGAGGCAGAAACATTAATCTGGGTTAGAGCAATGCCAACCTCTTAGCAGATGGGCACTGTTGCAGTGTCCAGAAATTTCTGAATCTGGACCTCTATTTTCTGAAATGTGGTTAATTAGCTGAGCAGCTGCTTTGTAGATGATGATGTAAAACCATAATTTGCTGTATGACAAATAGACCCAGGATGCCCGTTGAAAGTACCAGGATAGTAACTGTGGTCTTTGTAAGACTGAGAGTGTAATTGTAAATAGGAGGAGTGTATAGTGATGCCAAAATTATTGCATAGGGGAGCATCCCCATCCCATTGACAAGATGGCACCAGGATATTGGAGTTAGTATGTATACATATCAGTGATGTTGGGGGCACAGCCTCCCCATATTAAGAAATGCAGGGAACTTAACACTCTAAAAGTGTAACAGCGAGTTTTAGAATTTGCTGGTTTAGTCAGAATCGCAATTTAATATCAAAATGTCAGGGCTAGCACATGTAGGTATATAGGCAAAGACATTTTTTATTTATTTCTAAACTGGATGAGAGAACTAGTATTTTTGGGCCTTTTTTCAGCCACAAGGGCAAGGGTAAAGTCAGCATATATAGAAAGTTCTGGTTTATCCAGTCAGCCAGTATATATTTTTTTAAAGGTATGAAGAAACTGGTGTATAGAAGGTTATTCAAGACAGATACAAGGAGGTACTGCAAACTCAGTAAAGATAATGGCAAAGGTTGGAATTAAACTCAGGATCTCTGAGGCAAAAAACATAACTGCTGAACCTGCAGGCTGCCCAATTCTAAAATTAAGCACTGCATTTGACAAGGGATCCCTTTAAGCCCTTACTAGTTGCTCTGTGTTGGTACTATAGAATGAAGCAGAGGAATGTAATTTATCAGAAGCAAAAGCAGTCCTTTTCCCCCATTTTAGTAATGTGTTCTGATTGACATAATGGTTATTACAAGGAGTATAGAATGTGTGGAAGAAACGTTCAAGATACTTAAACGGGAAAGGAAACTTGAATATAGAGAACACAGGGAGTAGGTTCTGTGGGAAGAAAGAATTTGTCTGATGAAGAAAACTGAAATCCTAGGGACTGCATCTGGTTAGAAAGATTTATCATCAGTGAACTGGCAGAGAGTTGTAAAATGGAAGGTGTAATTCATTTATGAGAAAATTGCATGTACTTCCAAATGAATACTTCTAGTAATTTTTTGGAGATGGGGGCAAGTATAACAAACATTTGTTTAATTTGCAGAAGATACCTAAAAAGAAATCATGAAGTTTTAGTTCCACTGTGTAGGATTCTGGGGTAAATCCCTTGTCTGATTGTCTGTGGAAATTTTGTATCAGGAGGACTAAAAGACATCAAACCCATGCTTTAAGATGTCTTTCTTTCATGTTTGCAAGCTGGTTTGAAAAATAAGAAACTAGAGATCTAGGTCTGAAGCATGGTTGCAAAAATGAATGAACATAAAGAAGTGGAGTGTGTCTCAAGTGAAGATATGACAGCATATTAAAAGCAAAGCAGAGGACACAGAACAAAATGCAAGACTGTGCAGTAATTGTGAAGAATTGCAAATATTAATTTTATAGAAGCCAAATTGTATAAATTTCAGCCAGGGTAAACAGAGATGTCAGTTAGACATAGATTAGGATATGCACAATACCAACTTTGAGATTTTGTTTGAGGAATAACATAAACAGACAACATTACAAACAGAAATTCAATACAGACTCTTAACAGAAAAGTTTATTTTTCCAGTAAGACACCACAAAGGATAGGCAGAAACACCAATGCGTTTTTTTTTTTTTTTTTTTATTAACTTGAGGAAGAATTGGGTATGTTTGGAAAATGACAGATATTTAATTTAAAATTCCTTATCTTAGTACTGTATCATTTGAAAATCTGTTGTATGGAAAATCTGAAGATGAAGGAAATAGCATAATGAATCAGATGAAATGTGTGTAAGAAAGATTTACTAGGATTGTACAAGGCAGTATTGGCAAATACATTGTGGAATAATTTGCCGGCAATGCAAGGCTCTAGATAATTGTCACCGTTGGAAGTGACACCCCACCCCCATGTGCAAAAATGGGAAAAGGGGTTGAGGATGGACGGATGTCAAGAAATGAAACAAAGAAAATGTGTGGATGTAGAAAGTGAAAAGTTACCGGAATAAAGGAACTTTATAGATATACATTCAGGAAATGTTTAGTTAATTGTTTGTAGGCTTAAGTTTACATGTTTTTTTTTTCATTAAAAGATTAGGTTGTTCTGTACAAAGGATGGTTGTTTGAGTCAATGCATACATTTCTGTGTGTTTATTTTTTACAGTTGTTGAGGGTTTTTTCCTATCCTAGTGGTATACTTACTTTATAAAGTGATCCAGAGTAGTTCACTTTCTTCTTTTGATAAGTAACACGGCATTGTTAGCATCCAGATAAGCTACCATCAGCACAGGTACCACATACTTGGTATAATATGTCATTTGAGGGACAGCTTTTCTGCAGTGTAACTCTTCATTATGAGCTGCAGTGTCAGTACTGGAATGTGGCATGGAGGGGGGAGGGGGGCTTTTATACAAAGTCACTTGTAGGTTCATATGGAGTCCAGGTATAGGCAAACAAACTGAATTGTTAGGAATAACTTGCATCAGATTCCAGGTGGTGCAAACTTCTTCACCACAACCACCCTTGTGAATGCCACAAGTACCTCACTAGTGTATTCATAGTGGCTTCATGGAATCCATCACATCTGAGAAGACATTTGCAGTTTTACAGACATTTTCAGCATAAATCAGTAGCAGATGAATAAGGCTACAAGTTGTTAAAGAATGTGTTTTTGTAGTCCTGGCTTAGATTCTTTCTGCCTGCATTTGCCTACTTTATGAATTGTGAGCAGTTAATTTAACCAGAAAGTGAGCCTGGGCTGACTCTGAAAAAGATCCATATCGATCAGAGTTCGATCATGGTTAATGAATACAAGCAAATGTAGTAAGAAATAAATGAGTCACGTTTCACATTGGATAAATTTCAAAATATTTACAGGCAAGATGGCATTTAACATCTTTATCCTATCTTCGGTCTCAAAAATGTTTAGTCGAAAAGTTTAAGAAAGCCATAAAGGTCATGGTTCATTAGCATAATGGTTAAGGTGTTTACTTCACAGACACAAAGTACAATGTTTGATTCCCACTTTAAAAGGGATATTATCTAGGCTTAGACACGTAGCTTATAGCTTGCCTAATATCTATAAGACAGAGCACCTTCTTTAATATCTCAAAACACTATGATTGGCCACCAATACAGCATCCACAGTGTGATTTCCAAGCTAAAATGGGTGATGCTAGTGAGACTGGATGTCAAGAGACAAGTGTAAAGCAAGCAATTTCAAACTATGAATGAGAAAACAATCAGGAATTCTAAAAACATATGCAAGTACTTCAGTATAAAAGTGATGAAAGGAGGAACTCTAGGCAAATTATTTCAAGATCATGGCCGAAGGCACACAGATCAAATCTGGTGTCTAGTTACCTGAAGGCACAGTGTCTGTATCAAGGCAGTTACATTTTGAAAGTACTACAGTTGACACTAGATTATCCCCAATGAAGGGTGGATAACAGGTGGCATACCCCAGGATGGACAGATGGCCAAGTCTGTACTGAAGAAAGTTGTACCCCAAAAAGAAAAAAGAATGAATGAATGAGGCTGCACCCCTAGAGTGTCTGATGCCACAGACATATCCACCCGTAATGTATGACTCCTGACATCTGTAAGATGATGGTGGGCTCATGTGACACTCCAAGAATGTGGGATAACCAGTTTCATTCTCTCAGAAGGAAAGGAAGATTATGGATGTGTAGACCACTGATCTGCTGATTGTAGGCATATCTGTAAGCCATATGAATTAAATGTGGTACTGTCAGGTGTGCCTGAGAATGTTTCTGTGGAGACTAAGCTTCTGGGTGGGAATTAGTATTGGGAACCAAAAAGAGTCATCATGACAGTTATAAGTTTAGATAAGATGAATGCCATGCCTTTTGTGTAGTGGCGTGCTTGCCTTTCCAAGAAAGGGGACACTTTGTTTTATTAAATGATAGGTGACATTAGCAGCGATGCCATTACTGAACAAAGATCCTGAGTTAAGCGTGTTATTGAATTGCTAAATGTTGATATTACAACCGTAGCAAATTGCATTTGGCTTGTATTGCAGCTTCCTTACTACTAGCACACTACTTTTGCTTGTTTATTTGTTCTTTGTTCTGTATGTATAAAACTGTTTCCAGTTATTGCAACTGGGTTACAGATGGAAAAGACCCAGTGTACTCTGCTCCATCGACATGACTTAAATGTAAAAATAAATATTACCATTTTATTGCATTAGTGCAATTAATAATATGCAAGTTCTGTTACTTTCTAATTACATATGTATATAAAAGTATACTGTTGTAGTAACAATGATAATACTTTAGCATGTTATGTGATTTGCCTCTCAATTTGTATGAATAAAACAGAAGGAGACACAGCAGATCTGATACAACCCCAGTGGTTCTAATTTTTGTGATCATGTCCATTTGCGCTAAATGGTAGCAGTACCTTCTCTTTTTGTACTTCTGCACATTTCCCCATTTATTCTGTACACAACAGGAAGTGCATGTAAACATCTCCAAGTATCAGACATGAACAGTAGCCTGTAAAGCATATTTGTTTTGATAATTGAGCATTTACAGTAGCGAATGCAAAAAATCTTAAGGTGTGTGTGTGTATGTGCGTGTGTGTGTGTGTGCGCGTGTGTGTGTGTGCGTGCGTGTGTGCGTGTGTGTGTGTGTATGTGTGTGTGTGTGTGTGTGTGTGTGTGTGTGTGTGTGTGTGTGTGTGTGTGTGTGTGTGTGTATGTATGTATGTATATATATATATATATATATATATATATATATATATATATACACACACACACCTACACTCTTTATAATCTCGAAATACTGAAATCTCGAATTTCAGTATTTTAAGACTATAAAGCTGAAAACTCACAAACCGAAACCCCAAAAGCGCGAAATTCAAATTTACGACTTTTGAAATACACACTCAACCACACAAACAAACACACATACACCTACCTCCCAACACTACAACAAACCCAAAAAACACACACAAACACAACAAAACAAAAACACGTACCTACCCTACATATAAGCAAGGGGACAAGCCCCCTCCCTGCACCCCACGGTACTTATATATACTAACTCCGAGGTCGCTCTAAAAACAGAAACACACGAAACCCACCACTACACATTCTACACTCCCCTTGCACAAACACACATCACATATGTGTAAACACCACCACTCTCAACACTTACACACTCACACTCTTACCTACCTGCCCTAACCCACACCTAAACTTGCCAATACACTCAAATCCCTCCCCAAAACCCTTAAAAAACACAACACTTACCTGAATCTCCAGACATATTCATACAACGGCAGCCAACCCATATCCCACAGCACACCACACCTACCAAACACAGCAAATCCCACTTAGTGCCATCACAACTGCGGATTCGACATTTCCGGATTTACTATTCTGCAGATGTTCATCGTGTTTCACTGTTGCAGTCATGACTGTAGGGTTCTCCCCTGCCGGCAGGCAGTCCTCGGTCGGCCAGAATCCCAAAGTCTGGGTCCGGCGTCAGCTGTTCAACCATGCTCCCTGACATCAGAGCGCCAGGAGTACAAACCTAACAGCCGATGCCATGTTCTCCAGTCTTTCTTGCCGTGCGGTGATAGCAGTTCGCAAGTGCCGGTCGGCTGACTCCTGACAATCTTTTCTGAAAAAACTTCAGTCTGAAGACTTTCTTCTCCACTCAAAGCTAAGTACCCCGTTGGGAAAACTTTTTCTTGCTCCAGTCCGATGTCAGAAAAAGTTAATAATTGTATTTCATGTGGGAAGCAAATACCTCATAAAGATTTTCATTCTTACTGTATTCCTTGCTTAGGCCCTGACCATGACGTAGTTAGTTGTTGGTTTTGTGCTAGATTCAATCAACGTACTATTAAACGAAGGTACGATTTTGCATTTCATTACTTCGGTAGGCGTTTTAATTACAAAATGTTGTCGGATACGGTTCCGGCTACTGGAGTTCACAAACAACGCAAGGACAAAGACAGGCCTCCGAGGTCCAAATCTGACGATATTGCACAAGCGGAGCCAGCTTCAGGTTCGGCCGTCGTCAGTGAGGCGCTTTTGCAGCCCCTGTCGTCGGCCATTTTGGAACCGATGGCCGAAACGGACTCCCACGAGGAGCCAACAAGGCCTATGAATATTTCTATTGCAGGACCTTCGGACAATGCTCCTTCGGATGGGTCCCGAGCCGCTGTGCAGGTACCGGCTTCCGAAGGGGTTTTCAGGCCTACTCAGCTTCTAATAAAGGCAAAGCCAAAGACAAAGGCAAAGACTCCTTCCAAATCAAAGACTGCAACACAGGCCTCTTCTGAACCGGCTCCCAAGTCACAGAAACAGTTACTTAAGATGGCGGAGGATTTGCTTACTATGATTAGGGGTTCACATCCCCCTCCAGATAAAAGGCCAATGCAGGAAGTTTATTATGATTCCTCTGATCAGGCTTCTGTTTCTTCAGTTTCTTCTTCTGACCAGGAATATTCTTTCCCTCCTTATGAGGATTCTGATGCTGAGGAATCCTTTCCTTCAGCTTCTCCCTCGTGGATTTCTCTTTTGGGGAAACTTTACATGAAATGAGGGAACATTTCCGCTGGGAAGGACAGGAGTATTCGGAATCTAAGAAAAGACTAAGGGATTTTCTTCTTCTTCTTCCCCAACATAGGCCCCTGGCTATTCCTCCCGTTTTGGATATTGTGGATGATGCTTTCTCGGAGGCTAACTTAACCCCTGACTCTTTTCCTCCTGCTCCTGTTAAGCCTGATAGATATTACAGGGTTCCTGATTCCCACCAGTTTTTATACAAGAACCCTACTGCTGACCCTGAAACCATTTCTCAGGGTCCTAAGGGAGTTAAGGCCACTTCTGCTAAAAACCCCATTCCCACTGAGAAGGATTCTAGATATTTAGAAAGATGGGGCAAAAAAGTGTACACTTCTGCTACTTTATCTATTAGGGCCTTAAACTGTCAGTTTCATATGCTGAAATACCAGCAATTTCTCTTGTCTATTTTAAAACAAAAGCTTACTTCCATTTCCGCCTGTGCAGATGATAAGGAGTTACATGACTTAATGCATGCCACTGAACAAGTTGGGAAGCATGGTTTACACTGTGGATTTGATGCCTTGGAGGCTTCTTGTAGGGCTGCTGCCTCTGGCACAGTAATTAGAAGGCATGCATGGTTAAAGGAACAAAATTTGCCAGATCAAGTAAAAGCTAAATTATTGGATGCTCCTGTTCAGCATAATGTTTTGTTTGGATCTAAAGCTGAAGAGGTGATTAAAAAGATGGAGGACAAGGCGAAATCTATGCAAACAGTTAAAGATTTCTTACAAGTACAGCCACCCAGATTTAGCAGGAATTGGCCTATAAAAAACTGGTCCTTTCCCAATTCAGACAGGCCTCAGAGGGGTAGATACAGACGCTCCCGAGGAAGGCCTCAAGTACAAGCCTCTTATAGACCAAGACAGTGGACTGCTTCCACCCCTAGGGGAGGAGAGGACAGGTCGCAAACTCATAGGAAACAGACTCAATGACTCCCTCTGTTGGGCTGCAGGCACTTCTTGCCTGGAAGCCCCTCTCGGAGGAAAACTTTCTCTTTTTCATCGAAATTGGACTCATATAACCCAAGACAAGTGGGTTCTGGATGTGGTTTCAAGAGGTTACAAATTCCATTTTCATACCCTTCCAAGGCCAAGCGGATGGCCAGACCTTCCAAAACATCAATAGACAGAGGCCTTAAACCAGGTGGAAGCTCTTTTGGCTATGAAAGCCATAGAACTTGTTCCACTTTCAGAGATGGGACAAGGTTTTTACTCAAGGCTCTTTCTAGTCCCCAGGAAACAAAATTCATGGAGGCCCATCCTGGATCTGTCAGTCTTGAACACTTTTCTAGAGATTCCAAAATTCAAGATGCTTACTTTACAGCAGCTACTTCCAATGCTGTCCAAAAATGCATGGATGGTAACTTTGGATTTAAAGGAGGCATATTTACACATTCCCATCAGGCAGGAACACAGAAAATACCTCAGGTTCAAGGCCGGATCAAGGCACTTTCAATTCTCTGCGCTGCCCTTTGGATTGTCTACTGCGCCCAGGGTCTTCACCAAATGCCTGGCTCCAGTAGTAGCTTACTGCAGACTCAGGGGAATTCAAATTTACCCTTATCTGGACGACTGTCTCATTCAGGCAGACAGCAAGGAGGTCTTACTACAGCATCTACGGTTTGTTCAGGATCTCCTCAAGTTCCTGAGACTCACTGTAAACATAAAAAAGTCAAATTTGACACCTTCACAACAGATAATTTTTCTGGGCGCTTCTTTAAACACAACAACCCAGATGGCATTTCTGACATATGAAAAACAGTTTCAGCTGGCTTCAACGTTCAAAAACTTGGCAACTTTAACTCAGCTATCTGCAAGGAGATTCCTGCAGGCTTTGGGTTACATGGCCTCCTGCATCCTTCTCATTCCATATGCAAGACTACACATGAGGAGAATACAGTGGTACCTAAAAACTGTATGGTTTCAGCATTGCCACAGTTTAGACATACTGATCTCCGTCCTGCCTTGTCTTCAAAAGGAATTCCTTTGGTGGTCCAAGGCATGTACTCTAAACCAAGGGAAACCCTTCTATCTGCCTCCTGCCACTCAGATTCTAACCACGGACGCCTCGGATTATGCATGGGGAGCCCATTTTCAGGGCAACTGTCTGCAGGGCCTATGGACAAAGGATCAGAAGCACCTGCATATCAATTTAAAAGAAATGTTAGCCATTCAGAAAGCTCTAATGGCCTTCAGGAATCTTCTACAACCAGGACAACTACTGATACGGACAGACAACACCACAGTTATGTGGTACATAAACAAGCAAGGGGAATCTCATTCCTACCCCCTTTGCAGACTAGCCATGGATCTATGGAACACAGCTCTACCTTGCAATCTGGACCTTCAAGCTCAGTTTCTACCAGGGAAGCAAAACTTGCTGGCAGACAGTCTGAGCAGAAACCTTTCGGATCCACATGATTGGATGCTGGACACCAAAATATTCAGGATGATAACAGCAGTCTGGGGATGTCCCCACATAGACCTCTTTGCATCCCATCTCAATCAACTACAGAATTTTTGCACCAGGACTTTCCACGAACAAGCTTGGAAAGTGGATGCACTATCTTTCAGTTGGAGAAACCTCTCAGGATATGCCTTTCCACCTCTTCCTCTCCTTCCATGGGTATTATTAAAGATCAAACAGGACAGGCCCAAGATGATAATTTTATTGGCCCCAAATTGGCCTCGACAGTTCTGGTACCCTACTCTGAAAAACCTATGTCGGGAGCCCCCTTGGGTCTTACCACAGACTCCGAACCTTCTGTCCCAACATCAGGGTCAGGTTCTACACTCCCATGTCAGCACTCTCAGCCTGGCGGCCTGGTTAATTCAGGGCCTTTGATTCCTTCTCTCCTACCCAAGCAGGTTATGGATGTCATTTTAGAAGCCAGACGTCCTAGCACTAGAAAATCTTATGCAGGAAAATGGAAAAGATTTTGTTCCTGGATGCAGGGTCAGGATTCTGACCCTCTTCTTCCCAACATTCCTTTGATTTTACTTTACCTGACAGATCTCTTACATAAGGGTCTCTCTTTCTCTTCCATTAAGATACATGCCTCTGCTATTTCCGCTCATTATAATACAGACCCTCCAATCTTTTCCCACCAGCTCATGAGACAGTTTCTCAGAGGAGCTAAGAACTTAAGACCTCCTAGATCTCCCATTCCTGCTTGGGATCTCAACTATGTTTTGGAAAAGCTCACTTTACCTCCTTTTGAGCCTGCTGCCTCTTCTGACATCGTTTTTGTCTTGGAAAACGGCCATCCTGTTAGCCCTGACCACTGCCAGGAGAGTTTCAGAGATGCAAGCTCTTATGGCTGTGGAACCTTATATTATTTTTCATCAAGACAGGGTGTCTTTGAGGACTTCATCCTACATTCATGCCTAAGGTGGTTTCCAAAGTGGCTTTAAATCAAACTATCCACTTGCCAACTTTTTTCCCCACTCCTCAAAATAAAGAGGAAAGTATCTTATATTCCTTGGATGTACACAGACAGCTACATTTTTACCTGGACAGAACCAAGGACATCAGAAAATCAGAGCAATTGTTTGTTTCTTATGCTTCAAGTTCCCAAGGTAACGCCATTTCAAAACAGACCATTTCTAAATGGATTGCTCATGGAATCAGATTTTGTTATTCACACCATGGAAAGCAAATCCCAGGGAGTATACGGACTCATTCCACCAGAACTGCTGCCACTTCTGCAGCCTTCCTCAGGGGAGTTCCTACCAAAGACATTTTGGAAGCTGCAACTTGGAGTTCTGTGCATACTTTTTCAAAGCACTACAATCTACCTCTCTACTCTAAGTCTAGGGCAGGCTTTGCTTCTGCAGTCTTGCAGGGCCTTATAGCCGCCCCTTCTGCTTTATGACCACCTCCCTTTCTTTTTGCTTTGGGATTCTACCCTACAGTCATGACTGCAACAGTGAAACATGATGAACATAGTACAGTTGTGTACACTTACCATAAATGTAGATGTTCGAGTGCCTTCACTGTTGCAGTCTGGGTTTCCCTCCCTCCTGTCCCCTCTTATTCTTACTTTTGTGTAGTTCCTTTTTTCACCATTCTTCTGAGGTGTATTTGCAAAGGATATGGGACCTTTTTCATTTTGGGACTCCTGACAATCGGGGGCAAGAAAAACTGGAGAACATGGCGTCGGCTGTTAGCTTTGTACTCCTGGCGCTCTGACGTCAGGGAGCATGGTTTAACAGCCGACGCTGGACCCAGACTTTGGGATTCTGGCCGACTGAGGACTGCCTGCCGGCAGGGGAGAACCCTACAGTCATGACTGCAACAGTGAAGACACTCGAACATCTACATTTATGGTAAGTGTACACAACTGTACTTTTTATACAACTGCAGTTTCGACACTTGGGTCTTGAGATACTTAAATTTGACATTTCAGTATTTTGAGATTCTAAAGTGTTTATATACACACACACACACACACACACACACACACACACACACACACACACACACACACACACACACACACACACACACACATATATACATGTTTAAGGTCTGTATCTCTTTGTCAAAATTCAAAAACACTCAAAAAACATAAAAAAACATCCTGATTAAGTAACTGATGCCACTGAACTGTGCTACATCCAATACAAATGCCAGTAAGAATCCAAAGGCAAGTAAAACGGGTTATGAAACCTGATAAAGGTGGGGGAGTGGTTTTGTTTGATAGAATGAATTATAATAACCGACTTTTAGAAATTTTCTGTGATACTGACAAATACTAACAGACTTCTAGGAATGAAGTATTTATTAAATATAATATAAAAATCCAGCTTTTTCTTGAAGATTCCCTCTTACAGGGTGTCATTAATGAGAACTTATTTGAATTTTTGAAACTAGAACATCCTGTTATTTCTTTGGCCTTTGGAGTTCCTATAATTCATAAAAGTATTGCTCATCTGCCCTTCAGGGTTGTAATAGCAGCTCATAATAGTCCCACATACTCTTTAGGGGTTTTACTCATAACAGAACATTTGATCTCTTGTGTCTTTTAAGTCAGAATTGATTTTATGTTTTATATTCATTACAGGCTCTATCATTTTCATGTTTGATTTACCTTATTTAGAATTGTTACATGTCTTGTATGCTTTGTACTTTTAAGTGCTTCCATACTTTATTCTAATTAGTAACAGATTGTTATATAAAAATTCAGTTACTAGTAGCATTTGTTATGATGAAGTCTCTTACAGCTTAAGACAGAAGCGCTTAGTCTTTCGTATGTTTTATGTTAATAAATAGTAATAATAATAGCTCCAGACAAGTGACAAGGTTCAGGGTTCAGTCCTGGGAACCGCTGTTGTTTGGCATCTACTTCTCTGAAGTACAGGCCAACACTAAGGGACTCTGGCTAACGAAGTTCACAGATGACTTCAAACTGGGAGCCATTATCGAATCCCCAAATGATGTGGATACTCTACAAAAGGGCCTTCCAGAAACAGATGTTTGGTGCCAGAGCCATGGGCTCAAGCTCAATGCCAAGAAATGTATCCCTTTGGAAAAAAACATGTAACCATGAATTACCACATAGGTGGCAGTACACTAAACACCGAAAGTGTGATAAGAGACTTAGGGACACAGGTGGACAGTGGTCTCACCTTCGATAACCACATCGCCACAACAGTCAGGAAATCCTTCTGTGTGGCACATCTCATCACTAAGGGATTTTCATCCAGAAAAAAGGGAAAGAGAATACCCCCTACCTGGGGCTTATCAATCTCACAAACCTGTTGATTATTTGTTTAGTTGACCAAATTGTGTTGACTAAACAGATAACCAGAGTATAAACAAAGATAGCTGTACCTCTATTGATGTGTGTGTGTGTGTGTGTGTGTGTGTGTGTGTGTGTGTGTGTGTGTGTGTGTGTGTGTGTGTGTGTGTGTGTGTGTGTGTGTGTGTGTGTGTGTGTGTGTGTGTGTGTGTGTGTGTGTGTGTGTGTGTGTGTGTGTGTGTGTGGATAGAAGAGCTACATCTCACACACATACACACAACTGATATTTGTGAAGGAAAATGAAGGCAGTGCAGGAAGGGAAGACTGCTGGAGGATGGAGTACATGGCATTCTTCTCCCAACCTCCAGTGTTCGACTTTTAAACAGTGTTTATCTACTTTTATATTTTTACCTTACTGTCTTCCTCTCCAATGAAAATGAGAAGCTAGGATTCTTTAAGGAAGACTTATTTAAATAGCCACTTTTGTAAGTGACCACGAGCTATGAGTGATCATGGGATGGGGGTGACACAAATTAGTGGTTGGGGCATATTCTATGCTACTGTGTATTAGGAACACAAATTAATATGGCATTTATATATCATTTTCAAGGTGAGCTGGCAAACATGGCAGATGTTGAAATTACTGATGAAATGGAGATTAACAATATAGAAGAAGCTAACATGAACAATAATAGGGCTGTGCATAAATTGATTAGACAATGTGAATCTGAAACAGCAGAAACTGGTGAACAAGGAGAGAAACGTTTATTTGTGAAAATAATTCTCTCATAGGGCGACTAATAATGTAACAGGAAACAGGAAATAACTAAAGGAATAAGTTACGTGAAATAGATCATGCAAAAGACAGTCAGCTGAAAAAAGCACAAATGCAGTCCAGGAGTGTCCAGGTAATTTGAAAAAAGACCTTTTGATGCGGGTCTATATTAGATCAATGAACGATTACAGATCAAACATTTAAATGTTCGAAAATTTAAAAAAAAAAAACGAAGTAACAAAAACAAAAACCAAAGGGTGTAAGCAAGGGTGCCCCCCACTTAAATATACCAACTCCAAGGTCATGCTACAGTGTAAGCATTGTAGTGCACTGATGTGCGATCACAGAGTTGGTATATTTAAGTTGTGGGGGTGTGGAGGTGCAGGGGGGGCTTGCCTCCCCACTAAAACCCTTTTCTGTTACTTTTTTTTTTTATTTTATTTTATTTTTTTATTACATCTTTGAACATTCAAATGTTCGATCTCTAAAGGTCAACCTTTAGAGATTCGAACATTTAATCGTTCGTTGATGTAATATAGACCTGTTTGATGCTACTGTTTACAAGACCTGCCCCAATAGTGTCAGAAAAGGAGACTCAAATTTTGATAACAGGGGATTCCATGCTGAGAGTAATTAAGAACATGAGCCTTAGAGTAAACAGATAATGTATTACAGGTACATATTTTAATGGTTATACACTGAGGAGTATCCCTGAATAAACAGAGAATGTATTACAGGTACATGCCTTAATTGATATACACTGAGGGGAATCAGTGAATAAACAGAGAATGTATTACAAGTACATGTTTTAATGGATATACACAGAGGGGTATCTGTGAATAAACAGAGAATGTATTACAGGTGCATGTATTAATGGAGATACACTGAGGGGTATCAGTGAATAAACAGAGAATGTATTACAGGTACTTGCCTTAATGGATATACCTGAGGGGTATCAGTGAACAAACACAGAGCATGTATTACAGGTACATGCCTTAATGGATGTACACTGAGGGGTATCTGTGAATAAACAGAGAATGTATTACAGGTACATGCCTTAATGGATATACACTGAGGGGTATCTGTGAATAAACAGAGAATATATTACAGGTGCATGTATTAATGGAGATACACTGAGGGGTATCAGTGAATAAGCATAGAATGTATTACATGTACATGTCTTAATGGAGATACACTGATGAGGTGTCAGTGAATAAACAGAGAATGTATTACAGGTACATGCCTTAATGGATATACACTGAGGGATATCTGTGAATAAACAGAGAATGTATTACAGGTACATGCCTTAATGGATATATGCCGATGGGTATCCATGTATAAACAGAGAATGTATTACAGGTACATGCCTTAATGGACATACACTAAGATGTATCAGTGACTAAACAGAGAATGTATTACAGGTGCATGCCTTATTAGATATACACTGAGGGGTATCAGCTACAAATAATTTTGTGAAGAGGAAGAGAGAAGAAATTGTATTGGGACTGGGAGGTAACAATGTGGTCCTGTTGAGTCTTCCTGGCTACAGAGATCTGAAAAAAAGCGACTGCTTTCCTGATTAAGTATCCTGCTGTTTTTTATATTTGTTTTACCTTCTACTGCTTACCTAGAGCAAGCTTTAACTGTTTTCATAGTTATTTACTGCATTTTTTATTATCTGCACTTAAAAGTACATTTTAGTCGAAATTAGTCTAATTCAAGTCGAAAAGTGTTTGTTTGCTGTTTAATTTAATTGTTTGGCTGCCCACTAAAGTGTGCTAGCCTGCACTACTGACTTATTGCCTTTTCTGCATTTAGCGCGGAGTTGCCACTAGAGCACCATCGGGCAGCGCCGGTTAAACAAGGTTAAACTATTTCTGGCTCAGTAATGTCTGCTCTTCATTTTTTCCCTTAGAACTGCTCTACTTGTAATCTAAACAGTCTATTCTCTATCTGTAAAGCTCAGCACTTGTTCCTAAAGCATTTTATAGTCAGGTAAAGCACTTCTATATTATACAAAGTACTTCACTAGCTTAAAACCCCCTTGAGTACCCACTTCCCTATAGGTCCTTTCTGACTCAGTTACACAGCAAACTTTTTCATTTCTTCTAGCATGTCAAAGGGTCAGTTGCTAGCGTCCTCTCCTGCTCAGCTGGTGAATCTGGGAATATTGAGGCAATGTTACAATTGCCTCATGTACACAGACAACCCTCTCCTCCTCCCACAAAACACAAATACATGCGAAAGATGCAACTATATAGCCAAACTCTCAACTCAGGACTGGCAAAACCAGACAGGAGGAGAAGGTAACCACACACACCATAAACCCAGTCTCACATAGAACTATCACAACTACAAATCAAACACATAAACACACAAAGACATACTCGGAGGCACTGATCAAAAATCTACCAAAACAGCAGAGGCCTCCAAAGCAGACACCCAAACAACTGCCACCTCATGACATAACACAAGCAACACATAGATCACAAAGTCAGTGTGCAAATCAGTCACAGCCCTTAAGGCCAAACACAATGCCAGACACACTTATCATAGGTGACTCCATAGTCAGACACACTGACGTCCCACTCACCAGAATGAACAAGGAGAGGGTCACAGTAAGCTGCCTGTCGGACGCTAGAATCCGCCACATAACACAAGCACTCAGGTCACTCCACAGCAAGTACAAGTATGACTCGGTCATTGGCCATGCCGGTGTGAATGACCTGAGACGTACCTCCCTGGACTACATGAAAAGAGACATAGAGGAGCTCTCAGATTACGTAGCCCAGGCTGGTATGACCCTGACCCTGAGCAGTATCCTACCTTCACCAAGAATGATGCCAGAATACAGAGACAAAATGATCAGTTTTAATAATTGGCTTAATTTCTGGTGTCATTCTAAGGGGATCCAATGTCTGTCTGCCTGGAATGACATGCTTGACAAGCCACGCTGCTTCAAGGGACGGCTTGCACCTGTCACCCTGGGTTTCGGATATTGCCAAAGGCTCTTGCCACCCCATAGTGCCTTTTTTAGACAAGGCTCAAATTCTAAACCCACCGCCCTAGAAAACAATAATGGAAAAAACTAAGGGTAATGCTGCTCAATGCCAGAAGTCTAAATCTCAAGATGCACGCCTCGAAGCCCTCCTCAGTATGGAGAACATCGATGTCTGTGCTGTGACTGAAACCTGGTTCAAGGCTCCTGAGAGCACCCGGCACTATCGGTTTTACCTCATATCATGCGTTCCGCCCCAAAACCCGGACCGTACCACAAAAGGAGGGTGTATCCATATTCATCAAGGATACCCACACCTCCAGGCTGGTGGCAACTCACGAAGCATCAGAGACCATTCAGGTGCAATTAACCATAGGCAAAACTGCTCTACAGTTTGTAGCATGTTACAGGCCACCCTCTCAAACTCAGGAACCCCACACAGCCTTCCTGAAGACACTGGAGAGTATAAATGTCTCTCCAAACACCATCATATTGGGTGACTTCAACTACCCAAACATAGACTGGGAACATTACTCAAGCCCCAATACCCTAGCCCAAAGGTTCCTGGAGTTCATAAACTCAAATGCTATGGAACAACTTGTCACCATTCCCACAAGAGGTGAAAATATACTAGACCTGATCATCACAAACATGGGGACAAAATGCTCCACACCGAACGTATATCCCTCATTGGTGAGATCAGACCATAAACTAATCTCACTGGAGATCCACATCCCGCCCCCACCCCAACAAAAGACCACAGTGAAGAACTTCTCAAAAGCCAACTTCACACTTCTTAAGACTGGTGTGGTATCCTTCAAGGCCCCTGAGCCATTGGAAACCACAACCCACGCTGCTGAATCCCTTACAAATGCTTTCTACGAGCACCTCCAGGATTGCATGGATCAAGCAATCCCAAATAAAATCAAGACCCTTTCCACCAAAGGCAAGCAGCCGATCTGGTGGACCCCAGCCATAAACAAACTTTACAACAAGAGGAGAAAGCTACTACAAGATAGAGCAAAATCCCTAAAAGGGAAGACATCTCTGATCAATACTAGTAAAAAACTACGATCACTCATAAAATCATCCAAGGCCAACTTTGAGAGAAAAATCACCAAGGACTCAAAAGACAATCATAAGGCCTTCTTTAGCTATGTTAGAAATCTGGGTGGAAACTCCCAGATATGCTCAGAATTAGTCCAAAATGATACAAAAATCACTGAACCCACATTGCAAACATACTGGCAGACAGGTTCAGTGCAAATTTCTCCCCTCCTTCCCCCCCAAAAGGAGAAATATCTATCCCAGCAGAGTGTAGCCTCCCAATCATCTCGAATGCCCAGGCGAGAGCTGCTCTCTCTAAAGCTAAAAACACAGCATCAATGGGACCGGATGGTGTCCCCGGCTGTGTGCTACACAAACTCAATGAGGAACTAAACCCACACATAAGGCTGCTGTTTAATCTTAGCCTTACCACAGGATACGTACCCAAAGAGTGGCGTACGGCAACTGTGGTCCCACTCCACAAAGGCGGTGCTTCTACGGACCCTGGTAATTACCGCCCCATAAGCTTAACAAGCCTGGTCTGCAAAGCTATGGAGAGGATCATAATGGAACTCATAAATAAAGACATAAGGGACCTACAGACATTGGATCCTACCCAATTCGGCTTTGTCAAGGGCAGATCATGCCTCTTGAACTTGGTTGACTTTTTTGAAACAGTCACCAAGGCCATTGATGAGGGTAAGGCAGTTCACACAGCCTACCTTGACCTTGCAAAGCTTTCGACACAATACCTCACTCGGGTATCATAGAAAAGCTCACCAGCTTAAATGTAAACCCATATGTCACAAGATGGGTTGCAAACTGGCTCAAGGACAGAACCCACAGGGTTAGAGTTGCTGGTGCCATGTCAGACTCCAAGCCAGTCACAAGCGGTGTCCCACAGGGCTCAGTCCTGGGCCCCCTCTTGTTCGGCATCTACTTTTCAGAAGTGCAGGCAAACATAGGAGGATTGTGGCTGACAAAGTTTGCAGATGACTGCAAACTGGGCGCCATAGTTGAAAATCCATCAGACACAGGTATCCTTCAGAGAGGTCTCATAGAAACGGATAACTGGTGCAAGAGCCATAGCCTTAAGCTAAACGCCAAAAAATGTATAGTCATACCCTTTGGTAAAAACAAGGTAACCCCAAGTTACCACATAGGTGGCAATCCATTAAGCACAGAAGAGGTTATCAGGGACCTGGGGACCCAAGTTGACAGTAACCTTTCTTTTGACACTCACATTGCCAAAGTGGTTAGGAGGACCTTCTACATTGCCCACCTGATTATGAAGGGATTCACATCCAGATCAAGGAGGTCATTGTTCCCCTGTACTCTTCACTTATCAGACCAATGATTGAGTACAATGCCCCATTCGAATGTATCTTACCCGACACCTGCAGCAATTGGAAAGACCCCAAAAGTTCCTCACCAAAAGGATAAAGGGGCTCAAAAATATGCCATATGCTGCCCGACTGAAGAAACTCCAGCTCTATTCAGTCGCATACCGTCTGCTCAGAGGTGACTTGTGCCTGACATACAAGGCCATGTCCAACCCGGAATTAATGGACATGCTCCACCTCAAAAAATCCAAATCCACCAGAGCCACAAGAGCAAGTGTCTTAAACCTCAACACTGATATAAATAGGACGTGTTGGAGGGACAGATTCATCACCCAGAGACTCCCTATGCTGTGGAACAGAATCCCGGTCCATGTGAGATGGAGCACCTCGCTGGAGGAATCTTGACCAGTGGATGGGAGATCGTAGGTTTACCCCGGGGATCATCTCTGTATCACTGCTGGACAGAGGCACGGCAAACTAATGGGTATAGTATTCTTCAACTTAAGGGGTGGTGAAAGCCACACAACTCTGGCTAGGCTTATAAATGCCCTAGGGCAGATAGCCTAGTATGAACCTATGAACCTATAATACAAATTATTTCCCTTGCAGACATAAGGGGTTCATGTTATTCTTCTGTGATATATTTCCAGTACTGCACTTTAAGGGAATAATGTTAAGAAGTACCAGGGACTACACAAGTATTATATGGAGAGAATTTTTAAGAAACGATTTAAGTACATATTTGGGAAGAAATGGATGTTAAAAACAAATACCTCTCAAGATGTAATATCCATTTCATTCATTAAAGAAACATAATGTTTAGGAGGAGGTTAATAAAAGATGCGGTGTCTTTTTAGAAATATTGAAGACACCAGAAAAAGGTATGCAGGTTTTAAACTTTTATGTAAATGCGTTATGACCAGTGCTAGAAACATAAATATGAAGATAACCGAGTTGGAGGTACGTATTACTGAGAAGTCATAGGAGGATACCGGGCTATTGGCCCTGGGGCCCTTATAATCCTAGCCAAGAGTTTAGCCCATGCATAGACAAATCAGCTCCCAATGCCCCTGTCCATCAGGGACACGGGTGGAATCCCAGGGATGTATTTTCTATTTCCCATCCAGTTATCCAGACTGGGCTTAAAAAGGGGGTAAAGAGGTACTTTGCTTGACTTGGAGAGGGAGTCTATTCCATAGATGGGGGAGTCTCTGGGACACAAATCTGTCCCACCAGCAAGTCCTATTGATGTCACAGACCAGGCTGAGCCCGCATGTGCGGGTTACTCGAGTGGAGCTTGACTTGCGGATATGCAGCAGTCCCATCAAGGCAGGATCTGAGACTGCTTTGTATACCAGACAGAGGTCACCTCTGAGGAGTCTGTATGAAACAGAGTAGTGGGATAGGGCTTTTAGCTTATCTGTGTAGGGTAGATTTGTGAGGCCCTGGATTCTTCTGGTGAAGAACCTCTGTGGTCTCTCCAGCTGCTGCATGTGCTTTGCGAGGTACATGCCAAATGGGGGGCGTTGTACTCAATAGTGGGACTTATAAGGGAAGAATACAAGGATGTTATGACCTCCTTGTCCCTGGAAGAGATACCCTTACTTATGAGATGGGCCATGTGGAAAGCTTTCCATACACTGGAAGCAACATGATGGTCAAAAGTCAGTGTGCTATAAATCTGGATGCCCAAATCCCCAATGGCTAACTGAGTGCTTACAACATTGTTATTAATGTGATAATTTGTGGGGACATCTGTCTCCCCACAGGGGATGATGACGCTTTTTTTTGTATTCAGCTTGAGGCCATATTTCTGGCACCAGTCATTTGTTTGGGTGAGACCCTCTTGGAGGATATCCAAGTAGGGCAATTGATGACAGCTCCCAGCTTGCAGTCATTTGCAAGCTTGGTCAGCCATAGCCCACTGGTTTTGGCCTGTACCTCAGAAAAGTATATCCCAAATAACCAAGGCCCCAAGACCGTACCCTGGGGTACGCCACTTGATACGGGTCTACTGCTTGAGGTGGCTTCCCCTATTTTGACTAGGTGGGTTCTATTAGTGAGCCAGATGGCTACCCATTTGGTAACATACGGATTGATTCCTAGTTGAGAGAGTTTATCTATTATGCCCAAGTGGGGAATAGTGTAGAAGGCTTTGGCCAGGTCAAGGTAAGCAGTGTGCACGGTCTTCCCCTCATCCATGGCTTTGGTGACTGTTAAATTTGGTCGACTTTTTTGAGACAGACATAACCTCCCCTTAATGAAGCCAAGCTGTGTGGGATCAAGTGTTTGGAGGTTGCAAGTGTCCTTGTTAATAAGGTCCATGATAATCAGTTCCATGGTCTTGCAGATCAGGCTAGTTAGGCTGATTTATCTGTAATTTCCCAGATCAGAGGACGCTCCACCTTTGTTTAAAGGGATGACAGTGGCTGTCCTCCACTCAGCTGGGGCAAAACTGGTACTCAGGCTTTGTTTTTTTAGGGTGCCTAATGATGCTACAAGTTCCTTCCTGAGTTCATGAAGGATGCAGCCTGAGATGTTATCAGGTTCCATGAGGGCTGTATTTTTTGCCTTTGAGAGAGCAGTGATGACCTGATCCCTAGATATAAGGGGGAAGGGGGCAGGCACTGGGAATGTCCTGATTTACTGATGGGGGGGAGAGGGGTGAAATTTTCACTGAATCTGTCAGCCAGCAAGTTTTCTATATTTACGGCATTTGTATATGTGGTGTCCTTGACCACCAGTTCTGAACAGATCTGGGTGCTACCTTTGAGATTATGGACATATGTGAAGAAGGCCTTATGATTGTCTCTAGTAGATATGGCCAATTTGGACTCAAAGTTTGCTTTGGAGGATTTCACTAGTGCTCTTATTTGCTTGTTTAGCCTAAGGAGAGACTTCTTCCAATTGGGCACCTGCTCCTTCTTGGTCCTGGACAGCAATTTTTTCTTTTGTTATAGAGTTTATTTATTGCAGATGTCCACCAGACAGGTTTACTCTTCCTTATGGAGGATGATTTAGTCCTATCAGGTATTCCTGATTCCATGCATCTATATAAATGTTCGTATAGTAATTTGGTATAGTTTTAGATACTGGTGCCAGGTCATAGAGAGGGGGAGTGGGCTGTGAAGCTGTTTATACCATCCCTCAGGAGGTTGTAATCAGCTTTGGAGAAGTTTTTTTGATTGAACCTACCTAGCTAGAGGGGGTCGGGGGAGATGGTGATTTCAAACATGACCGCTTTATAGTCAGATCGTACAAGGGAGGATGATACTGCAGGGATGCTGCAGTGGTTACTCATGTTGGTTAATACCAAGTCCAAGATATTATCACCTCTTGTGGGGGTATCGACTAGCTGTTCCAAAGCATTTGCATTGACAAAATCAAGGAATCTCTGGGCATTTGTGTTCTGGCAAGAGTAGTTCTTCCAGTCTATATTTGGGAAGTTAAAGTTACCCAGAATCAGGGTAAAGAGTTGACTCTTGATAGATTCGTAGAGATTTAGATTGGCAGTTTGGGCATCTTGGGTCAGATTTGGGGGTCGGTAGCTAGCTATGATTTGTATAGGGGTCTTATCAATAGTTAATTGCACCTGGAGTGTCTCCTGTGCGTCATACTGTTTGACCAGCCTGGAGGTGTGTATGTCTTTAATATATGTTGAAACTCCACCTCCTTTGGCTTTACTACCCACAGTTTGGGGTCTGAATGTATGATAAGATGAGTAACCAGGTAAGGCTGATGTGTTCTCCGCAGCTTTGAACCTGGTCTCTGTGACTGCACAGATGTCCGCATTTTCCAGGGTTAGAAATGCTTGCAAGGAGTGTAGTTTCATGTTTAGACTCCTAGCTTTTAGCAGCATAACATTTAATTTGTGTTTTGCTGAAATCGTTATGTTACTAGTTTTAACCTCATCACTTTTCCTAAAAAAAGGCACTATAGGGGAGGCAAGAGCCTTTGCCAGAATCCTGAAGCCCAGGTGAAGACAGATGCAGGCCATCTCTGGCAAATCATTGTGGTCTGCTGATAATATCTTCCCAGGCTGTCAGGTACTGGATCCCACTGGAATGACACTACAAACTAAGACAATTGTTAAAGTTAATAATTTTCTGCTTATATTCGGGCATCATTCTGCGTGATGGTAGAATGCTGCTTAAGGCTTGGGACATACCTGCCTGGACACATAGTCAGTGAGTTCAATAATGTCTTTCTTCATATAGTTCAGGGATGTATGTCTCAAGTTATTCACACCAACATGGACTATGACAGAGTCATAGAGAGAGTTGAGTGCATGTGTGATATGGCGGATTCTGGCCCCTGACAGACAACTAACCGTGACTTTCTCCTTATCCATCCTGGTGAGGGGCACAACTGTGTGTCTCACAATGGAGTCACCTATGTCCAATATGTTGAGTTTATGGTTAAGCCATTGTGGTTTTGAGACACAGGTGTGTGAACTATGCATGGTATGTGATGTGGAAGGCTGTGGAGATAACGTGTGTTTTTGCCTCAGAGGTTTTTGCCTTGGAGGTCTCCTTTGTTTGGGTATGCTTTTTGTTTAGGACCTCCACATATGTGGGTGTGTGTTGTGTAGGTGTGGGTGGTGGTTGAGGGGTAGTGATTGTGTTGTCAACCTTCTCAATGCAAAATATACTGGCTTGTGAGGGAGAGAGCTTGGACTCTAGGTTCCTAATGTAATTGCATTTCTCGCAAATTGTGTTCCTAAGTGATAGTAGTAGGTGCTTGTCTGTGTACATAAGGCAGTTGCTACACTGTGTCAAGATGCCCATAACAACCAAACTGGCAGGTGAAACTGCAGGAAATTGTCCATCCATATTTTTCAGAATCTGACAGAGAAGGCCAGGGAGAGCTAAGGGGTTAGCCTAAAGCCCAAGTGCTTAAACCAAAACTAAGAGGCTTAGAATAACACAATTTAAACAGGCAATAAACAAGCACTAACAAAATGCAGGGTCTATATTATAAAGACGAACATTCAGGTTGTCGAACACCTAAATGTCAACACCTAAACAGCAAAAGCTGAAAACTGTGAACGGTCACTTTCACAAATTTTTTCACAGGGAAAAACTTCGCTGGGCTGGGGGACAGTAAAACAAACTTTCAACCCTAATCAAATGGGGGGCTTTGCCCCCACACCCCCAATGTGGGGGCGTGTGCACCCACACCCCCCCCCAACTAAATATACCAACTTCGAGATTGCTCTACATTGGGGAAAAGGGCAAATTCCTGTTAACGGCCAAGCAAATTTTCCCCGGTGCAAAAATTTGCAAAAGTGGCCATTCACAGTTTTCATCTTTGGCTGTTCAGGTGTTCAACAACCTGAACGTTCGTCTTTATAATATAAACCCCAAATGCAACAGAAAAGATGCAATTGAACACTTTAGAGAACAAGCCATAGCAAGTAGCAGAAAAAGCAAGAAGAAGTAATGGAGCAGGAGGAGGAAAAAAAAATACAGTAAAAGAAGTTGAATAAAGTTTTTTTTTTTTTTGTAAAGTGGAAAGGGAGAGGGGAGAAACAGAAGAAAATTAAAGGTTAAGGAGCTAAGGGGTTTGACCTTCCCAAATGATCTCTGTATTAGGTAGAATGAGCTAATGAGATGGGACTGGGAGGAGTGTCCCTTATCAAATTTACAGTATAGGCAGGCAACAGGAAAAGCCACAAACTATAAGAGCACAACAGCAATTGGGTGGGAGGGGTGCGAGAAAAACAAAAATTAAAATTCACCCACAGATCAGTAGTTATATAAATGGGGAGACAGAAAAGTAAATAATTAAAAACAGTGCAGTAAACTAGTGCAGAACTGTTACACAAATAAATAAAAAAATGCAGTACCAATAAGCAAATAATTACAACCAGTGCAGTGCTGATAAGAAACACCAAACAATTATATAAAGTGCGAAAAATATACTTATATAGCTCTGTAATTCAGAGTGTTTAAGAAGTACTCTCCATCAGGCACAAATGTTATTATTTTCGTGACATTGTATGGGTACAGGGGTGGTCAGAGGTATAAAAAATGGAAGTGGTGCATATAAGATCACATCTGTCATCCTTCAGTAATAATTGATTCTGTGAACTATTGGTCTGAGAGAAATTTGATGTGGCATGGTTTATATAATTTCTAACCAATGCTCCTTTTTGGAAGAGAAAGTTTGGTTGGACTGACATTAACAGTAAGTGTGCAGTTGCAATGGGTGATTCTAATGCACAAAATATGAACTGGGAAAATGCCTGCATCTAGGAGGAATGCCCATAACATAGTGCATTATGATCGGTCTCTGATCATAACCTGTATATTATGTGCTCAAGACAGGAATGCCAACAAATTTGCTCTCAAGGTGAAGCTTGGCATCCACGTCGTGAACAAACATTGGGTTATAATCGATGCTACAGTCATAATTCTTTGTAGTGCATGGAGTTGTATCTCCTTCATGTACTATTTGTTACAGGAATAAGAATCGCTAAGTATTTTGCCAGCATTTAATGCCATTAAACACTTGGCAGACTATCAGAAAGGGAGTGTAATGCAGTCCATTAGGGTCACACTTACCTTTCATGTCTCTTAACTGTTCAGGTTTTCAGAGAACATCCAGATAATTGCTTCATATTTTTACGTTGTTCCTCATATAGTCTGTGTTCTTTGGAGAAGCCATTGAGGACTGAAGTCTCTAAATAATGAAATTCATTTGAGTTTCGGAGTTTGTATCCTTAAAATTAATGTGAGCAAATCCTGTTATTCTAGCAGCTAGTTTTTTAGAGGAAGTTAGGGACATGTTACAGGTAGGGACAGCAGGCAGAAGCAAATCCTTTATTTCTGCCACTGTCATTTTCTGGACAGTACTGGCAGATTTTACTGCTGAGTGATAGACCCAACTTTAACAACTTTAACAGGGGTGCTTAACATTTGTTAAGGTTGAGTGACACCTTACACTGGCACTTAACTGGATTGTCTTTTTCCCAATATCAGAGCGTAAATGTACTCAACCCTGACTCCTTTCATTTCATTCTCACTCCCTCCCTCCCACATTTTTTTTCCTTTCTCATAACCCAACGTATTCACCTCTCACTGTTGTACTCTCCTTTAATTCTTCCTACCTCTTACCTCATGAAACTGAGTGCATATATGCCTGCACTCCAAATTATACTTATGTACTCCAAAATACTTGTTCTAATTTCATTCAGTGCTTTGTTACAACATCTTGCTCAAATGCTATTATTCTGTCTTATTTGTTACTGTGTTTAAGTAGTTTTTGAAAATTGTATTGTACTTGTTAACTTTGTTGATATTAGCTTTGTAATATTTTTATATGGAACTTTTTTCCACGGTCCTCCATTGAAAACGAACTCATTTTCGGCCCAGTGGACTTTCCCCATTAACAAACTGCAAACAAATAAATTGAGATTAGTATTGTTCTTAATTATGAATAAATAGTAAAGGATCCTACAAGAAACAATAACATTTGGAAGTAATACAAGTTCATGACAAGTTGTAAGTTATGACTTGTGCTGTTGAACCTGGGATATCTAACTCAGAGCATATTCCAATAAAATTACCAAACTCTGGAATTCCCTCCCTCAACCATCACCAAAAATCCACACCCTCATGAGTTCAAACAACCACTTCATAACTTCCTAGCTATTCATTGGCTCTGCTCCTGTGATACTCCTGGCTACCTCCACTTATCCTGTGCCACCCCCTTTCCACTCTATAATTAGTCTACATCCTCTTATTTTCCCTCTGATTGTTACTATCAGTTCTTGGTTCTTATTATTCCTCCTCTCAAAAAGGTGTTTCGTACCCCTGGGAGTACAGTTGTATACTGTTAACTTTGTAATATTCAAGACTGTTCGACCTACTATTTCATATGTGACATTCTGTTTGAGTAGTATGTTATTTGTCATGTACCATCATTTTCACATTCTGTACTTAAGCTTGTAACAGAATTTCTGTGTGTTTTTCATATTCTTATGTAAAATATTCATATGTAAATATTGTACTGTTTTTTTTTCTGGAGCTTTTCTCCCTGGGCTTCCACTGATTTTTCCCGATTAACAAATGTTGTTGTGTCTTTCGGCTTATCCCGGTTAGGGGTCGTCACAGCGGAACTCCAGTCCACTAATGTTTGGTAGTGGATTTTTACATGCCGAGTTACCAGCTCTGACGCACAACCTTCAACGAAGGCATGCCCATTCACGTATGCCTCCACACAGAAGACGCTCTAGCTGAGAATCGAACAGGACAACGTCTCGCTGTGAGGCGACAACGCTACCACAGCACCACTAATAAATAAATAAAAATATGTGCTCTATGGGAGGTCCTGACAGTCTTACATATATGTAGGTGGAGCAAACATTTCTCCAAATATAATTCTACAAAGCAAATTCTGAGGCTATATTGGAGGAGATAGCTGAGTGGATATGACATGATCAGATGTTTAACAGGGGTATAACAGAAAATTGAGCTTTATTTCATATTGCATTAACTTTCTGATAAAAATAAGAATGTTATTTGTGGCAAAAATAATAAAATAAAAAAGAAATCCACCCTGTGATGGAGAGGGAGATTAGCGAGTTTGTATAAAGGAATAATTTCCACTAGACGTATTAGACTTCTCCCAGTATAAATAACAAAACAAAAATATTTCAAGTTGTAAAGGCAAGATTTAGACAAAGGGTAAAGAAAACTAAAAGTGGAGAATAGTCCAGAAAAAATAACTAAATAACCAAACTGTCTGGACTAAGAAGGGCACCACACTTGAAGTTGACTCCTTTAATATACCAGTAAAACAGATGGCACCACTTGAAGGTGACTCCTTTAATGTACCATTAAAACAGATACTGTTTTACTGGTATATTAAAGGAGTCAACATCAAGTGTGGTGCCCTTCTTCTTAGTCCAGACAGTTTGGTTAGTTTGAAAACTAAAAGTGCTTAAGTCGAAACTAGCTTTACCAGTAAAATAGTAAAGCATTTGTAAACACTTGAGGGTTTACAGGAAGGTTAAGCTGGTCAAAAAGTAACAGCTAGCAGTATAGCTGATTCTGACCATAGCATATTACTTGAGGAATTTGGTAAAAAAAAATTCTTTGGCAACACTGAAAAAGCCTCAACATTTAGTAAAGGGGATTGTGTTCCTGCAACATGAATGTCCAATTTGTATATTTATGTATGTATGTATGTATCTTCTTCTTTCGGCTTTTCTCGGCTAGGGGTCACCACAGCGGATCACATATCCACTCAGGATTGGCAGTGGAGTTTATTTTTACAGTGTCGAGTGGCCAGCCTGGCGTCCAACCTTCCACAGAAGGCACACACATGCACGCACTCGCACCTAGGGCCAGTTTTAGTGTGTCCAATCCACCTACAGCATGTCTTTGGGAAGTGGGAGGAAACCTGAGCATCCTGAGGAAACCCACGCGACCACAGGGAGGACATGCAGACTCTGCACAGAAGGCACCCCAGCCCAGGATCGAACCGGAGAACCTCTAGCTGTGAGGCGACAACACTAACCACTACACCACCATGGCCGCCCTGTATGTAAGTATGTATGTATATATAAAAAAAAAAAAAATTCTAAGCTTCTTTCCTGTCTTTCCTGTAACTAGTCTAGTCCATATACAGATTTGCTGTATCCAGGATTGTCTGTAAGCTTCTGAGCCCAGCAAGCCTTTCTGTGTTGGAGAGAAGCCTACTAGCTTATTTAGCACAAGAGGAGTGGTTTCTGCCCCAGAAATTGTAGTTTATTGGCCGTTTGGGCAGTTTTTCCATCTCTTTCAACTTTCTGGTTTAAAAGCCTGTATTTGTACTTGTTTCTCACCTTTCCTATAACTAGTCTAGTCCAGATACATATTTGCTGTATCCAGGACTGTTTGTAAGATTCTGAACAGTGCCAAAGTCTGCTATTCAATTTTTCCCTTAGATCTTCTAGTTCTCTCCTCTTCTGCACTATTACTAGCTTATTAGTCTAGCACTTTTCCAGACTTCTTGTACAGATTATTGTAGAACACAAAAGTACTACCAGCACTAAACTTTCTACAAGGAAACCGCTCCAGTACTTATTAATGCCCACCCCTCCAGGCATGTCTAAAGGTCAGTTCCCTGTGCTTTTTCCTGTTAACCTGGTGAACTTAAGCATCTTGAGGCAATGTAGCAACTGCTCATGTACACTGACAACCCTCTCCTCTTACCTCCCAACACTCAGCCTTGCAAGAGATGCACTTAAATAGCCAAATTGGAACCCACGCACTCTCCAGCCAAGACTGGAATACTGGTCAGGAGGAGAAGGTCAACACTTGCACCACACCACATGGAATACATAGCCCTCCAGAACACACTCCAGCACTGCCTTCACATAAAAACATAAACCACACACATACCTTCGGGGAGGCTGTCAATAAAAATCTACCCAAACAACAGAGACCTCCAAGGCAGAAATACACTCAACCACCACAACACAACACTAATCACGAGACACATAACTCTCCTAAACAGTGTGCCACTCAACCAAAGCCCCTAAGACAAAACAGTATGCCCAACACACTAGTCATAGGTGACTTGATAGTGAGGCACACTGATGTCCCACTCACTAGGTTGAGTAAGGAGAAAGTAAGAGTCAGCTGCCTATCAGGTGCCAGGATCCACCACATAACACATGCACTCAGGTCCCTCAATAACAGGTACAAATATGAATTTGTCATTGTACATGTGGGTGTGAATGACCTGAGACGTACCTCCCTAGAATACATGAAAATAGACATGGAGGAGCTCTTGGATTATGTAGCCCAGGCGTGTATGACCCTAACCCTGAGCAGCATCCTATCATCAATGAGAATGATACCACAGTACAAGCAGAAAATGATTGATTTCAACAATTGGCTAAGTTTCTATTGTCATTCTAAGAGTATCCAGTATCTGTCTGTCTGGAATGACATGATTGACAGACCTCAATGCTTTGCCAGAGATGGCCTGCATCTGTCACCTCTGGGCTTCCAGATACTGGCCAAGGCTCTTGCCACCCCTATAGTGCCTGATGTTCTTCATCTCACATTGCTGCAGTCCTGACACTTGGGTAGTCCGCTGTCCCAGTCGGCCCGAATACCAAAGTATAAGGCTGACGTCGGTCAAGGCGCATTAGTCTGACGTCAGTACGTCAGGGTACAAATGCGCATGACCGACGTCATTTCCTCAGTCTTTTTTGCCGCATGGTCCGATGCAGAAGCAGTTTTGCAAGTGCAGGTTGGCGTTCTGAGATTTTCCGAAGTCGGAGTTTCAGACCGAATCAAGTTGGCTAAGTACCCGCTGGGGAATATTTTGGTTTTTCTTGCCTCAGTATTTTACCGGATGTCAGAAAAAGTGAATAACTGTATTTCTTGTGGGAAACAGATACCTCATAGGGATTACCATACCTTGTGTATACCTTGTTTAGGGCCTGAGCACGACGTTGTTGGCTGTCGCTCTTGTGCTAGATTTAACAAACGCACTATAAAGAGAAGATTAGATTGTGCCAGGTTAGTTTTGGGAAGCGGTGTAATTATAAAATGCCGCCGGATGCTCCGCCCGCTTCAAAAAGCGCAAGGACAAAACAGCAAAGCCTAGGCTGGAAGAACCGTCCGTCGGACGCCGGTTCTTTAGAGGGCTCGGTGGAGCCAGAGGTTCAGCCAGAAATTTCTTTGGAATCCCAGGAGAGACTTTATTACTGCAAGATGTGACCTCTCAGGAGGTAGGCCAGGCGGAAGGGGCTTTTCAGGTAGCTGTTCTTCCCTCCCTTTCTAAGGTGGTTAGGCCCTCCCTGCTGTTTCCAAGGCTTCTCCCAGGGGCAGGCCAGGTTTTGTTTCAGGTGTTACCCCTAGTTCTTCAGGGTCTGTACCTAAGAAGCATATGCTTAAGATGGCAGAAGATTTCATTACAATGATTAGAGGTTCTATGCCCTCCTGATAAGAGGCCTAGGGTGGAACCTGAGCTTGGGAGTTTTGAGCAGTGTTCGATGCTTCTGAGTCTTCGGCTGAAGACTTGCAGGAGTATTCCCTTACTCTGATTCTGATGTAGATGATTCTACTCCTTCTGCTTCTCCTCCTGAGGATTTTTCATTTTCAGAGACTCTTCATTCCATGAGGGAGCATTTTAAATGGGAAGGTCAGGATTTCTCTGATTCCAGGAAAAGGCTTAGGGAATTTTTGTTTCTACCCCAGCATAGGCCTTTAGCTATACCTCCTGTTCTAGATGTGGTGGAGGATGTTTTTGCAGAGGCTTCTCTGAACCCTGATTCTTTGCCTCCTGCTCCAGTTAAACCGGATAGATATTATCGGGTGCCTGAAGCTCATAAGTATCTTTTTAAGAGTCCTAGGGCAGACCCAGAAACTGTTTCACAGGGGCCTAAAGGTGTTAAGGCTTCTGTTGTTAAAAATCCTGTTCCTCCAGATAAAGAGGCAAGGGCTTTGGATAGATGGGGTAAGAAGGTGTATACTTCTTCCACTTTGGCCATGAGAGCTTTGAATTGCCAGTTTTACATGTTGAAATACCAAAATTATCTCCTTTCACAATTAAAGTCTAAGGTAGATGCTTTGGCGGAAGGTATTGAGTGTAAAGAGTTGCAGGATTTAGTTCATGTTTCTGAACAAGTGGGTAAGCATTCTTTGCAATGTGGTTTTGATGCTGTGCAGGCCTCTTCGAGGGTGGCTGCCACTGGTTCGGTTCTTCGCAGGCACGCCTGGCTGAGGGATCAGAATTTAGCTGAGCATGTGAAGACAAGGATTTTAGATGCTCCTTTACAATCTGATGTGTTGTTTGGTTCGCCTGTGGAAGCAGTTCTAAAGAAAATGGAAGACAAGGCTAAGTCTATGCAGACTGTTAAAGATTTTTGCAGGTTCAGCCTCCAAGTTTAGTAGAAATTGGCCTACCAAGGGGTGGACATATCCTGCTTATGATTCCCAGTCTAGGGGTAGGTCTAGACGTGGTAGGGGCAGAGCTCAAGGTTCTTTTAGGCCTAGGACAGGAGTTCACCTGCTCAGTCTTCTGGTGAGGGCAGGGGTCAGTCCTTTCGTAAACAGACCCAATGACCTGCCTTTTCAGCTGCCAGAATCTTCTCGTCTGGCAGCACCTTTGGGAGGAAGGTTGGCACTTTTCAAAGAAAACTGGAGTTTAATTACCCAAGACAGATGGGTATTGGATATCATTCACCACGGTTACAGGTTTTATTTCCATACCTTGCCTCCTTTCAAAGGCATGCCAGACATTCCTCCTCAACAAAGGAAAGAGGCTCACAAGCAAATTTCTCTGTTGCTCCAAATAGGGGCCATTCAGCCAGTTCCTGTGCCAGAAAGGGGCCTAGGATTTTATTCTCGCCTGTTCCTAGTACCAAAAAAGGGGAACACGTGGAGACCAATTTTGGATCTGTCTATTCTCAACACTTATCTGGACATTCCCAAGTTCAAAATGTTGACGTTACAACAGCTTTTACCTCTGCTGGGCAAAGATCACTGGATGGTAACTTTGGATCTCAAGGAAGCTTACCTTCATGTTCCTATCAGACTAAATTGCAGGAAGTATCTGCGTTTTCGAGCTGGGAATTCTCATTATCAGTTCTCTGCATTGCCCTTTGGCTTATCTACTGCCCAGAGTGTTCACAAAGGTTCTGGCTCCAGTGATAGCTTTCTTCAGGCTAAAAGGAATACAAATCTATCCTTATTTGGACGATTGCCTGATTCTGGCTCAAGGAAGGGACGTGCTTCTTCAGCATTTGGAATATGTGATAGCAGTGCTAAGATGCCTAGGGTATTCTGTGAACGAAATAAAGTCCAGTCTAGTACCCTCTCAAGACATGTGCTTTCTGGGTGTGAGACTGAATACAGCAACCCAGATGGCCTTTTTAACCCCGGACAAACAAAAGAATCTTTCTCTTTACTTCCATCAACTATCTCATCAGTCCGGGCTGACTGCAAGGACAGTCCTTCAAGCCTTAGGGTTCATGGCATCTTGTATTCTGGTACTTCCCAATGCCAAACTGCATATGAGGAAGCTACAATGGTATCTCAAAATGTATGGACACAGCACTGCCAGGATTTGGACACTGTCATTCAAATAATACCTTGCATTCAAAAGGAATTTTTGTGGTGGGCTCAGGAATGTCACCTAAACAAGGGACTCTCTGTGACCCGCCAGAGGCGAGTCAGATTCTAACGACAGATGCCTCAGACACAGCTTGGGGAGCTCATCTGAATGGAAAGTGGATACAAGACAAGTGGCCTGCCAGACTGCAGCATCTACATATCAACTTGAAGGAGATGTTAGCAGTCCAGTTTGCATTACTGGCTTTCAAGGATTTACTTCTTCCAGGGCAGGTGTTGATTCTAACAGACAACACAACTGTCATGTGGTACATCAACAAACAAGGGGGAACACATTCTTATCCTCTATGCAGGCAAGCAATGATTTTGTGGGAGACTGCTAAGCTTGCAACTGAATCTTCAAGCAAGGTTTCTGCCAGGAGCACAGAACTCCTTAGCAGATGTGTTAAGCAGGCAAATCATGGATCCCCACGAGTGGAAACTGGATCTTCATGTATTTCAGACATTGACAGTGTCATGGGGAACTCCAGACATAGATCTGTTCGCTTCTCCACTAAACCACCAGCTGCCAAAGTTTTGCACGAAAAGGTTTCATCACACAGCCTGGAAAGTGGATGCTCTTTCTTTCATTTGGAAAAATCTTCATGTGTATGCCTTTCCACCTCTGCCTCTCCTCCCAAAGGTGCTCCTAAAGGTCAGACAAGACAAGCCAAGGATGATTTTAATAGCTCCAGATTGGCCTCGACAGCACTGGTACCCATTGCTGAGGAGTCTGGTAAGGAAGCCTCCATGGCCCTTACCTTTGATTCCACACCTATTGTCTCAGAAGGACGGGCATCTACTCAATGTCAAGCTTCACTCTCTTCATCTAACAGCCTGGCATATTCTGTTTTGAACCATAGCAGGTCTCAGCTTCCTCAACAAGTTTTGAATGTGATTATGGAAGCCAGAAGACCTAGTACAAGGAAAGTGTACGCAGGAAAATGGAAGAGATTTTTATTTTGGTGTGCAGCAAAGGATTTGGATGTTTCTGAGCCAAATTTGAGTGTGGCTCTTCAATATCTTACTGAGTTATTGGACAAAGGTTTGTCTTTCTCTTCCATTAAGATTCATGCTGCAGCAATTTCAGCTCACTATGATTGTGACCCACCATTGTTTTCTCATCCTTTGTTCAAGCAATTTCTTAGAGGGGCAAAGAATATAAGACCCCCACGTAGAGCTCCTACTCCTGCTTGGGACCTCAATTTTGTGTTGGAGAAACTCACTCTACAACCTTTTGAGCCTGCAGCTACTGCTGAATTGAAATATTTGTCATGGAAGACTGCTTTTGTTAGCCATTACCTCTGCAAGAAGGGTGTCTGAATTGCAGGCCCTTATGGCAGTTGAGCCTTTCCTGATTTTTCATAAGGATAGGGTATCTTTACGTACTAATCCTTCCTTTATGCCTAAAGTGGTTTCTAGTGTGGCTTTAAACCAAACTATTCATTTGCCTACCTTTTATGCAAATCCCCAAAATAAGGGGGAAAAGATTTTGCACACTTTAGATGTACACAGGCAATTACGTTATTATTTAAGCAGGACTAAGGATTTTAGGCAGTCTCAGCAGTTGTTTGTTTCTTTTGCTTTGAGTTCCCAGGGTAAGCCTGTGTCAAAACAAACTATTTCTAAGTGGATTGGGTTTTGCATTACTTTCTGTTACTCCCATCATGGCAAGGAGATTCCAGCTGGGATTAGGCCTCATTCCACTAGGGCTACTGCCACTTCAACAGCATTTCTAAGGGGGGTGGCAACTAAGGATATTTTGGAGGCAGCTACTTGGAGTTCAGTGCATACCTTCTCTAAGCATTACCACCTTCCTCTCTACTCTAAATCTAGGGCTGGTTTTGCCACTGCTATTTTACAGGGCATGTTGTCAGCTCCTGCTTCTTTGTGATTTGCCATCCTCCCTTACCTCTGCTTTGGGATTCTACCCAAGTGTCAGGACTGCAGCAATGTGAGATGAAGAACATAGTACAGTTTTGTACCTACCATAAATGTAGATGTTCGAAGATCCACATTGCTGCAGTCCAATTTTCCCTCCCTCCTTCCCCTCTGTGTTTAGGGGTGTTGGTGTGGGTGGGATTGTACCTTTCTTACTTTGTATATATTGTACATATATTTGGTACAGGGGTGTTTGGTGTGTTGTTGTTTTTTGGTTTGGCCTTATCTTTTTAGGGTCTTCTGACATCTGGGGCAAGAAAAGACTGAGGAAATGACGTCGGTCATGCGCATTTGTACCCTGACGTACTGACGTCAGACTAATGCGCCTTGACCGACGTCAGCCTTATACTTTGGTATTCGGGCCAACTGGGACAGCGGACTACCCAAGTGTCAGGACTGCAGCAATGTGGATCTTCGAACATCTACATTTATGGTAGGTACAAAACTGTACTTTTTAGGTGGTGTTCCAAAGACCAAATTACCACCGTAACAGCTACAAACAAATGCAATCTGAGGGTCATGCTGCTCAACGCTAGAAATCTAAATCTCAAAATGCACCCACTTGAAGCACTCCTTAAAATGGAGAACATAGACATTTGTGCCGTAACAGAGACCTGGTTTAAGGCAGCAGAAAGCACCCCTGCACTACCAGGCTATAACTCATTCCACACCTTTCGGCCCCAGAACTTGGACCGAAGCTCCAAAGGTGGTGGTGTTTCCATATTCATAAAGGATATGCACAGCTCCAGACTGGTTGCCCAACATAATGCATCTGAGATACTTTAGGTGCAGCTAACATTGGGTAAGACAGCAATTCAGGTTGTAGCCTGCTACAGATCCCCAACCATGTCCCAAGACTCTCACTCCATGTTCCTAAGCACCCTGGAGAATATTAGGGTCCAACAAATAAAACACAAACCAGTCCACAAGGGACTATAAAAACACAAATAAAGAAAAAAAAAATAACTGGACCACCAAAGTAATACGGTGTACTTTAATGGTACCAAATAACTGAGCGCTTTTGCCAGGCTTCTTCAGAGTCGACTCTGAAGAAGCCAGACTTTGATTCTGGCAAAAGCACTCAGTTATTTCGTAAGATGAGAGTCATGGCTTAGTGGTAGGTCATACAGACTAGTGTTACCAAGGTCCTGGGTTCGAGACTGGCAGTGGGAATTTATATAGCCTAGTATGAACCTATGTAGCCTAGTATGAACCTATGAACCTATATCATCTCTGTCTCACTGCTGGACAGAGGCACAGCAAACTAATGGGTATAGTATTCTCATCCTAAGGGGTGGTGAAAGCCACACACACTCTGGCTAGGCTTATAAATGCCCTAGGGCAGATAGCCTAGTATGAACCTATGAACCTATGAATATTAGGGTCCAACCTAACACTCTCTCATACTGGGCGACTTCAAATACCCCTCCATTAACTGGGAAAACTGCTCATATACCAATACACTTGCCCAACGTTTCCTGAAATTCATTAATTCCAATGCCCTGGACAAGCTTGTTCTTACCCCCCACTAGATGTAGCAACATCCTTGACCTAGTCATTACTAACATGGGCAACCATTGCTCTACACCAGTAGTCAACTCCTCCCTGGTTAGATCTGACCACAAACTAATCACCTTGGAAATCCACATCCTTCCACCCCCCTGCAAAGGTGACCACCATGAAAAACTTCTACAAAGCTAACTTTCTGCTCCTGAAAACAGAGGTGGCTAACTTCACGGCACCCATGCAAATGGAGATCAGTTGCATGACTGCCAAATCATACACCAATGCACTGTACATACACGTATACCAATCTCGCCATACCCAATAGAACCAAGACACTCTCCTCCCAAAAAAGGAAGCTAATCTGGTGGTCTCCTGCCATAAACACACTCTACAACAGAAGGAGGAAACTGATGTGGATTAAGGTGAAGTCTCAAGACTGGAAAAACTCCCTTATCAGCCTCAACAAAAAGTTGAGATCCCTCATCAAATCCTCTAAAGCTAGCTATGAAAACAGAATTGCAACAGATAGTAAAGATGACCACAAGGCCTTCTGTAGTTATGTAAAGAATCTCCACTGCAATACCCAGATTTGCTCTGAGCTACTGCACAGTGGTACCTCCTATACTGAGCCAACAGATATTGCCAGTACACTGGCCGACAGATTCAGTGCCAACTTTACCCCCCCCAAAAGGACCAATCACAATACTAGTAGATTGCCAGGCACCCAGTATTACTGCTGCACAGGTTAAAACAGCACTGTCCAAGGCCAAGAATACAGCTTCTATGGGACCTGACAATATCCCTGGCTGTGTTCTACATGGACTGCAGAGTGAACTGGCACCTCACCTGTGTGCCCTGTTCAATCACAGCCTCACCTCAGGCTTTGGTCCTACCGAATGGCATACTGCTGCAGTCATCCCTCTCCACAAAGGAGGAGCAACTACATACCCTGGAAACTATCGCCCTAATAGCCTGACATGCAAAACTATGGAACATGTCATCGTGGACCTAATAAACAAGGATATAGGGAATTTCCATACTCTGGATCCCAAACAGTTTGGTTTTGTGAAGAGTAGATCATGCCTGCTCAACCTGGTCATCTTCTTTGAGTCAGTAACAAGAGGTGTGGATGAAGGCAAGGTGATTCATGCAGCCTACCTTGATCTGGCCAAGACTTTTGATATCATTCCCCACTCAGGAATCATAGAAAAATTCACTAAGCTAGACATCAACCCCTATATCACTAGGTGGGTTGCAAACTGGCTCACAGGTAGAACCCACAGTGTGAAAGTGGCTGACTCCATGTTAGACTGGAGTCCCACAGGGTTCGGTCCTGGAGCCTCTCCTGTCTGGTATCTATTTCTCTGAAGTCCAGGTCAACACAAAGGGACTCTAGCTGACAAAGTTTGCAGACGATTGCAAGTTGGGGAGCTATTATTATCTTCCCAAGTGATGTTCACATCCTACAAAAAGGCCTCACTAAGACAACGACTGGTGTCAGAACCATGGCCTTAAGCTCAATACTAAAAAATGTGTCATCATCACCTTTGGGAAAAACCTGGTTCCCATGAATTACCACATCAATGGTAGTCCACTGAACACAGAAGGCGTTATAAAAGATTTGGGAACACAGGTTGACAGCAGCCTCTTTTGGCCACCACATTGCCACTGTGATCAGAACGTCCTTCTGTGTGTCACATCTCATTACTAAGGATTTTGCATCCAGGAAGAAAGAGGTCATTGTCTCCCTCTACTCTTCCCTCATTAGGCCAGTTGTTGAGTACAATGCCCCATCTGGCATGTACCTCACTAAACACCTGAAACAAATGGAGAAGCCGCAAAAGTACCTCACAAAGAGGATCTTAGGCCTTAGACATTTGTCCTATATGGACAGACTAAAAAAACTGCAATTATTCTCTGTCTTATATCGCCTATTTAGAGGCGATCTCTGCTTGACTTACAAAGCCATGTCTGACCCAGCTCTGTTAGAAATGCTACATCTAAAGAAATCCCAATCCCTCCGCACCACATGCTCCAGAGACCTCAATCTCATAGGTTCATAGGTAGGTACTAGGCTATCAGCTCAAGGACCTATGTAAGCCTAGTCAACAAGATTCCCTGGCTTACGCTACCCAAGAAAGTTATTTTCCTGTGTCACTGTCAAGCAGAGACACATAAGTGATCCCCAGGGTGTATTTCCTATTTCCCATCATTACCACAATCAACAGAACATACTGGAGGGACAGGTTCATAACCCAGAGACTGCCCATGCTGTGGAATAGACTTCCCATACATGTCAAGCAGAGCACCTCACTGACCCTCTTCAAGAGAAATCTTGATGAGTGGATGTGAAATAGGAAATTCACCCCAGGGATCACTCCAGTGGCTTTACTCGACAGAGGCACTGGGAACTAAAGTCGGGTGGCATGATGCCAGGGTAATCCTATGGGCTAGGCTTGTAAAGGCTCCAGGGCCATTAGCCTAGTACACACCTATGAACCTCCTGTGTACAGTTCTGTAAAGATTTGCCTATTACTACTCTTTTTTTGTGCTCTTATTGTAGACTTTCTCATTAGATGTTAGATTCACTTTTTGCAATTTTATATAACAGAGTTAAAATTCAAAGGGATTCATAGTGTTCCAGTAATACTCCTTGCAAAGTAAATAAACAAACAAACGACTAAACTTACATACAAGAGTTGGATGCATACCTCTCAACCTGGAAACCTCAAAAATATGGACAAAGGCCTATGAAAAGTAGGTATAACTGGCCAAAAATCGAGATGCTGGTTAACATAAATTTGTATACATAATCATGTAGTCCTGCCCACTCCAATGGGATTGTTTGATACCAACATGAAGTTTGAAGTCGCTAAATAATAATACATAATGGCAGATGTTTGGAATTTCAGATTTCATATCTCTCAGAAAAAAACATAACAATGTTATTCTAACAACTGAGTTTACAGGAGCAAATATTTAAAATCTGTCCCTATTTTTGGGCTTGTGTCCCACCATTAGTTTTGGCTTTGTCCAGATTTTTTGATCTGAGAGATTGAGAGGTATGAGGCACAAACATTTCATAAATAGTCAGGGTGGTTCTGTACTACCAGGAAAAGCTGAGGGTTCACCAGCTCACACCACTGAACAGCAGACAGGAAAGTAAGAAGTTTAATGGAAAACCAGAGCAAAATGTTTCACATCAGTAATGAAGAACTTGAGCCAGTTAGCTACCAGATGGGCAGCTAACTGGCTCACTGATAGAACCCACTAGTCAAAATAGGCAGGGCCAGTGCTAGTATTTTGTGGGCTCCCAGCAAGTTTCAAGTTGGGACCCTACCCAGGAGAATATAAAAAGTGTGACCATATTGCCATCACGCCTTCCTCCCTATTAAGCTCATGAAGCACCATTTAACAATCACTGTATAGTGTTACTACATTCAGACCATTAAAAAGACTTGAAATGTCAAGGTACACACTGGCTGGCATTTAGTATCAATGTTACATTATGACAAGCCCCTGTACCACAGTAAGGTAGCCACTCACAGTGGTACACACACACACTGACTGGGACTGCGCAGTGGTTCAGCGTCACCCCCCCCCCCCCAGCAAGAGGTTCTCTGGTTCGATTCTCAGCTGGGGTGCCTTCTGTGCGGAGTCTGCATGTCCTCCCTGCATTCACGTGGTTTCCTGCCACATTAAGACGTGCTTTGGCAGCGTTTCTCCCTGGGCCTCTACTAAAAATAGGCTCTGTCCTAGTCGGACTTTCCCAGTCAACAAATGTTAAATAAATAAAATTTAGTACCAATAAATTATGACAAGCCCCTGTACCACAGCAAGGTAGCCACACACACAGAGGTTCACACACTGACTGGCATTTAGTACTAATGTTACATTACGACAAGCCCCTGTACCACAGCAAGGTAGCCACTCACAAATACACACACACACACACACACACACACACACACACACACACACACACACACACACACACACACACACACACACACACACACACACACATACACACACATTGACTGGCATTTAGTAGTAATGTTGTTACATTATGGCAAGCCTCTGTACAGCATCAAGGTAGCCAGTCCCACAGAGGTACACAAAGACACCCACACAGACTCCTTCACACAGGACAGAGACACAAGGCAGACAGTTACACAGACAGGACATAGACACTCACACATGATGGACAGCACTACAGTAAGACTGAACATTAAGAATTTAAAATACTGGGCTTATAAACTAATAATGATGCTAGAATAAGAGTTTGCAGTAGCATGCCTGGTGTGATCCCACATTTTTGAATAACAGACCAAAACTAACAAACATCTGGACATTGTGTATCATTCTCACAGCCCCTACCAACCTCCTAACCTCTCAGCATAATTCCAAAGCTGAAAATAACTGCAGAACAAAGGTGTAACATCAAGGGTAGTTACAAACATTGCTATGATAAACTTAGAAAGATATTAGAATAACAGGGATTGCATTAGCATTCATTACAGTAATCAGTACATTCTGCAGAACTCTCATAGTACCCCCAAAAGTCTCAGCCCAATTCTAGAGGAGATACAAACAAAAAACAAACAAAAAAAACAAAACAAGGACGTAACATTAGGGGGTTTAAAACATTGTGGTTATAAACTAATAAAGATAGTAGAATAACAGATTTTTCTAGTAGCATGCATTGTGTGAATTCACATTTTTGATGACTAACAGACCAAAAATACAGGTCAAACATCTAAACATTGTGCAACATTCTCACAGCCCTGACCCCTCTCTTCTAACTTCACAGCTTAACAATTCCAGACAAAGCCCCAAAAATAAACAAACAAATAAAGAACAAAGGCATAACATCAGGGATAGTTTGAAACTTTGCTCTGATAAACTTCGATAGTAGAACAGGGGTTGCACTGGCATTCATTAAGACATCAGTACATTCTGCAGAATTGTCACAGCCCTCACCCCCCTAGTATCTCAGCACAATAAATCTGGATGTAGTGAAAGTAAAATAAAAAGACAAAGGCATAACATGAAAAAACAATGTGCTTAGCAGCAAATATAGATGCTGGAATAACAGATTATGAAGTAAAATGCATTGTGTAACCCATGTTTTAATGAAAATAGATAAATACCAGGCAAACATCTGAATATTGCACAACATTCTCCCTTACCAACCTGTAAGCACAATAACTCTAGACAAAGCAAATAAATTATCATAAGACAAAGGTGTACCATCAGGGATCGTTGTAAACGCTGCCGGTGTACACAATACTAGTATAACAGGGTTTGCATTAGTATACATTAAAACAGCAGCTGTACATTCTGCAACATTCTCACAGCCACTAACTCCCCTCCCAACCTCTCAGCACAATAATTCTGGGCAGAGCAAAAACATTATCATAGAACAAAGGCGTACCATCAGGGATCGTTGTAAACGCTGCCGGTGTACACAATACTAGTATAACAGGGTTTGCATTAGTATACATTAAAACAGCAGCTGTACATTCTGCAACATTCTCACAGCCACTAACTCCCCTCCCAACCTCTCAGCACAATAATTCTGGACAGAGCAAAAAATGATCATAGAACAAAGGCGTACCATCAGGGATCGTTGTAAACGCTGCCGGTGTACACAATACTAGTATAACAGGGTTTGCATTAGTATACATTAAAACAACAGCTGTACATTCTACAACATTCTCACAGCTATTAACTCCCCTCCCAACCTCTCAGCACAATAATTCTGGGCAGAGCAAAAAATGATCATAGAACAAAGGCGTACCATCAGGGATCGTTGTAAACGCTGCCGGTGTACACAATACTAGTATAACAGGGTTTGCATTAGTATACATTAAAACAGCAGCTGTACATTCTGCAACATTCTCACAGCCACTAACTCCCCTCCCAACCTCTCAGCACAATAATTCTGGACAGAGCAAAAAATGATCATAGAACAAAGGCGTACCATCAGGGATCGTAAACGCTGCCGTGTACACAATACTAGTATAACAGGGTTTGCATTAGTATACATTAAAACAGCAGCTGTACATTCTGCAACATTCTCACAGCCACTAACTCCTCCCAACCTCTCAGCACAATAATTCTGGGCAGAGCAAAAATGATCATAGAACAAAGGCGTACCATCAGGGATCAAGTAAACGCTGCCGGTGTACACAATACTAGTATAACAGGGTTTGCATTAGTATACATTAAAACAACAGCTGTACATTCTACAACATTCTCACAGCCGCTAACTCCCCTCCCAACCTCTCAGCACAATAATTCTGGACAGAGCAAAAACATTATCATAGAACAAAGGCGTACCATCAGGGATCGTTGTAAACGCTGCCGGTGTACACAATACTAGTATAACAGGGTTTGCATTAGTATACATTAAAACAGCAGCTGTACATTCTGCAACATTCTCACAGCCACTAACTCCTCCCAACCTCTCAGCACAATAATTCTGGGCAGAGCAAAATGATCATAGAACAAAGGCGCACCATCAGGGATCAAGTAAACGCTGCCAGTGTACACAATACTAGTATAACAGGGTTTGCATTAGTATACATTAAAACAGCAGCTGTACATTCTGCAACATTCTCACAGCCACTAACTCCCCTCCCAACCTCTCAGCACAATAATTCTGGGCAGAGCAAAAAATGATCATAGAACAAAGGCGTACCATCAGGGATCGTTGTAAACGCTGCCGGTGTACACAATACTAGTATAACAGGGTTTGCATTAGTATACATTAAAACAGCAGCTGTACATTCTGCAACATTCTCATAGCTATTAACTCCCCTCCCAACCTCTCAGCACAATAATTCTGGGCAGAGCAAAAAATGATCATAGAACAAAGGCGTACCATCAGGGATCGTTGTAAACGCTGCCGGTGTACACAATACTAGTATAACAGGGTTTGCATTAGTATACATTAAAACAACAGCTGTACATTCTACAACATTCTCACAGCCACTAACTCCCCTCCCAACCTCTCAGCACAATAATTCTGGGCAGAGCAAAAACATGATCATAGAACAAAGGCGTACCATCAGGGATCGTTGTAAACGCTGCCGGTGTACACAATACTAGTATAACAGGGTTTGCATTAGTATACATTAAAACAGCAGCTGTACATTCTGTAACATTCTCACAGCCACTAACTCCCCTCCCAACCTCTCAGCACAATAATTCTGGACAGAGCAAAAAATGATCATAGAACAAAGGCGTACCATCAGGGATCGTTGTAAACGCTGCCGGTGTACACAATACTAGTATAACAGGGTTTGCATTAGTATACATTAAAACAGCAGCTGTACATTCTGCAACATTCTCACAGCTATTAACTCCCCTCCCAACCTCTCAGCACAATAATTCTGGGCAGAGCAAAAAATGATCATAGAACAAAGGCGTACCATCAGGGATCGTTGTAAACGCTGCTGATGTACACAATACTAGTATAACAGGGTTTGCATTAGTATACATTAAAACAGCAGCTGTACATTCTGCAACATTCTCACAGCCACTAACTCCCCTCCCAACCTCTCAGCACAATAATTCTGGACAGAGCAAAAAATGATCATAGAACAAGGGTGTAGCATCAGGGATAGTTGTAAACGCTGATGATGTACACAATACTAGTATAACAGGGTTTGCATTAGTATACATTAAAACAACAGCTGTACATTCTGCAACATTCTCACAGCCACTAACTCCCCTCCCAACCTCTCAGCACAATAATTCTGGACAGAGCAAAAAATGATCATAGAACAAAGGCGTACCATCAGGGATCGTTGTAAACGCTGCTGATGTACACAATACTAGTATAACAGGGTTTGCATTAGTATACATTAAAACAGCAGCTGTACATTCTGCAACATTCTCACAGCCACTAACTCCCCTCCCAACCTCTCAGCACAATAATTCTGGGCAGAGCAAAAACATTATCATAGAACAAAGGCGTACCATCAGGGATCGTTGTAAACATTGCCGGTGTACACAATACTAGTATAACAGGGTTTGCATTAGTATACATTAAAACAACAGCTGTACATTCTGCAACATTCTCACAGCCACTAACTCCCCTCCCAACCTCTCAGCACAATAATTCTGGACAGAGCAAAAACATTATCATAGAACAAAGGCGTACCATCAGGGATCGTTGTAAACGCTGCCGGTGTACACAATACTAGTATAACAGGGTTTGCATTAGTATACATTAAAACAGCAGCTGTACATTCTACAACATTCTCACAGCTATTAACTCCCCTCCCAACCTCTCAGCACAATAATTCTGGACAGAGCAAAAAATGATCATAGAACAAAGGCGTACCATCAGGGATCGTTGTAAACGCTGCCGGTGTACACAATACTAGTATAACAGGGTTTGCATTAGTATACATTAAAACAGCAGCTGTACATTCTACAACATTCTCACAGCCACTAACTCCCCTCCCAACCTCTCAGCACAATAATTCTGGACAGAGCAAAAAATGATCATAGAACAAAGGCGTACCATCAGGGATCGTTGTAAACGCTGCCGGTGTACACAATACTAGTATAACAGGGTTTGCATTAGTATACATTAAAACAGCAGCTGTACATTCTGCAACATTCTCATAGCTATTAACTCCCCTCCCAACCTCTCAGCACAATAATTCTGGACAGAGCAAAAACATTATCATAGAACAAAGGCGTACCATCAGGGATCGTTGTAAACGCTGCCGGTGTACACAATACTAGTATAACAGGGTTTGCATTAGTATACATTAAAACAGCAGCTGTATATTCTGCAACATTCTCACAGCCACTAACTCCCCTCCCAACCTCTCAGCACAATAATTCTGGGCAGAGCAAAAAATGATCATAGAACAAAGGCGTACCATCAGGGATAGTTGTAAACGCTGCCGGTGTACACAATACTAGTATAACAGGGTTTGCATTAGTATACATTAAAACAGCAGCTGTACATTCTGCAACATTCTCACAGCCACTAACTCCCCTCCCAACCTCTCAGCACAATAATTCTGGACAGAGCAAAAATGATCATAGAACAAAGGCGCACCATCAGGGATCGTTGTAAACGCTGCCGGTGTACACAATACTAGTATAACAGGGTTTGCATTAGTATACATTAAAACAGCAGCTGTACATTCTGCAACATTCAAACAGCCACTAACTCCCCTCCCAACCTCTCAGCACAATAATTCTGGGCAGAGCAAAAAATGATCATAGAACAAAGGCGTACCATCAGGGATAGTTGTAAACGCTGCCGTGTACACAATACTAGTATAACAGGGTTTGCATTAGTATACATTAAAACAGCAGCTGTACATTCTGTAACATTCTCACAGCCACTAACTCCCCTCCCAACCTCTCAGCACAATAATTCTGGGCAGAGCAAAAAATGATCATAGAACAAAGGCGTACCATCAGGGATAGTTGTAAACGCTGCCGGTGTACACAATACTAGTATAACAGGGTTTGCATTAGTATACATTAAAACAGCAGCTGTACATTCTGTAACATTCTCACAGCCACTAACTCCCCTCCCAACCTCTCAGCACAATAATTCTGGACAGAGCAAAAACATTATCATAGAACAAAGGCGTACCATCAGGGATCGTTGTAAACGCTGCCGGTGTACACAATACTAGTATAACAGGGTTTGCATTAGTATACATTAAAACAGCAGCTGTACATTCTGCAACATTCTCACAGCCACTAACTCCCCTCCCAACCTCTCAGCACAATAATTCTGGACAGAGCAAAAAATGATCATAGAACAAAGGCGTACCATCAGGGATCGTTGTAAACGCTGCCGTGTACACAGTACTAGTATAACAGGGTTTGCATTAGTATACATTAAAACAGCAGCTGTACATTCTGCAACATTCTCACAGCCACTAACTCCTCCCAACCTCTCAGCACAATAATTCTGGACAGAGCAAAAAATGATCATAGAACAAAGGCGTACCATCAGGGATCGTTGTAAACGCTGCCGGTGTACACAATACTAGTATAACAGGGTTTGCATTAGTATACATTAAAACAGCAGCTGTACATTCTGCAACATTCTCACAGCCACTAACTCCCCTCCCAACCTCTCAGCACAATAATTCTGGACAGAGCAAAAAATGATCATAGAACAAAGGCGTACCATCAGGGATCGTTGTAAACGCTGCCGGTGTACACAATACTAGTATAACAGGGTTTGCATTAGTATACATTAAAACAGCAGCTGTACATTCTGCAACATTCTCACAGCCGCTAACTCCCCTCCCAACCTCTCAGCACAATAATTCTGGGCAGAGCAAAAAATGATCATAGAACAAAGGCGTACCATCAGGGATCGTTGTAAACGCTGCCGGTGTACACAATACTAGTATAACAGGGTTTGCATTAGTATACATTAAAACAGCAGCTGTACATTCTGCAACATTCTCATAGCTATTAACTCCCCTCCCAACCTCTCAGCACAATAATTCTGGGCAGAGCAAAAACATGATCATAGAACAAAGGCGTACCATCAGGGATCGTTGTAAACGCTGCCGGTGTACACAATACTAGTATAACAGGGTTTGCATTAGTATACATTAAAACAGCAGCTGTACATTCTGCAACATTCTCATAGCTATTAACTCCTCCCAACCTCTCAGCACAATAATTCTGGGCAGAGCAAAAAATGATCATAGAACAAAGGCGTACCATCAGGGATCGTTGTAAACGCTGCCGGTGTACACAATACTAGTATAACAGGGTTTGCATTAGTATACATTAAAACAGCAGCTGTACATTCTGCAACATTCTCATAGCTATTAACTCCCCTCCCAACCTCTCAGCACAATAATTCTGGACAGAGCAAAAAATTATCATAGAACAAAGGTGTACCATCAGGGATAGTTGTAAACGCTGCTGATGTACACAATACTAGTATAACAGGGTTTGCATTAGTATACATTAAAACAGCAGCTGTACATTCTGCAACATTCTCATAGCTATTAACTCCCCTCCCAACCTCTCAGCACAATAATTCTGGACAGAGCAAAAAATTATCATAGAACAAAGGTGTACCATCAGGGATAGTTGTAAACGCTGCTGATGTACACAATACTAGTATAACAGGGTTTGCATTAGTATACATTAAAACAGCAGCTGTACATTCTGCAACATTCTCATAGCCACTAACTCCCCTCCCAACCTCTCAGCACAATAATTCTGGACAGAGCAAAAAATGATCATAGAACAAAGGCGTACCATCAGGGATCGTTGTAAACGCTGCCGGTGTACACAATACTAGTATAACAGGGTTTGCATTAGTATACATTAAAACAGCAGCTGTACATTCTGTAACATTCTCACAGCCACTAACTCCCCTCCCAACCTCTCAGCACAATAATTCTGGGCAGAGCAAAAAATGATCATAGAACAAAGGCGCATTCATCAGGGATCAAGTAAACGCTGCCGGTGTACACAATACTAGTATAACAGGGTTTGCATTAGTATACATTAAAACAGCAGCTGTACATTCTGCAACATTCTCACAGCCACTAACTCCCCTCCCAACCTCTCAGCACAATAATTCTGGACAGAGCAAAAACATTATCATAGAACAAAGGCGTACCATCAGGGATCGTTGTAAACGCTGCCGGTGTACACAATACTAGTATAACTGGGTTTGCGTTAGTATACATTAAAACAGCAGCTGTATATTCTGCAACATTCTCACAGCCACTAACTCCCCTCCCAACCTCTCAGCACAATAATTCTGGACAGAGCAAAAACATTATCATAGAACAAAGGCGTACCATCAGGGATCGTTGTAAACGCTGCCGGTGTACACAATACTAGTATAACAGGGTTTGCATTAGTATACATTAAAACAGCAGCTGTACATTCTGCAACAGTCGCACAGCCACTAACTCCCCTCCCAACCTCTCAGCACAATAATTCTGGACAGAGCAAAAAATGATCATAGAACAAAGGCGTACCATCAGGGATCGTTGTAAACGCTGCTGATGTACACAATACTAGTATAACAGGGTTTGCATTAGTATACATTAAAACAGCAGCTGTACATTCTGCAACATTCGCACAGCCACTAACTCCCCTCCCAACCTCTCAGCACAATAATTCTGGGCAGAGCAAAAACATTATCATAGAACAAAGGTGTAGCATCAGGGATCGTTGTAAACGCTGCCGGTGTACACAATACTAGTATAACAGGGTTTGCATTAGTATACATTAAAACAGCAGCTGTACATTCTGCAACATTCTCACAGCCACTAACTCCCCTCCCAACCTCTCAGCACAATAATTCTGGGCAGAGCAAAACATTATCATAGAACAAAGGCACCATCAGGGATCGTTGTAAACGCTGCCGTGTACACAATACTAGTATAACAGGGTTTGCATTAGTATACATTAAAACAGCAGCTGTACATTCTGCAACATTCTCACAGCCACTAACTCCCCTCCCAACCTCTCAGCACAATAATTCTGGACAGAGCAAAAACATTATCATAGAACAAAGGCGTACCATCAGGGATCGTTGTAAACGCTGCCGGTGTACACAATACTAGTATAACAGGGTTTGCATTAGTATACATTAAAACAGCAGCTGTACATTCTGCAACATTCTCACAGCCACTAACTCCCCTCCCAACCTCTCAGCACAATAATTCTGGGCAGAGCAAAAAATGATCATAGAACAAAGGCGTACCATCAGGGATCGTTGTAAACGCTGCCGGTGTACACAATACTAGTATAACAGGGTTTGCATTAGTATACATTAAAACAGCAGCTGTACATTCTGCAACATTCTCATAGCTATTAACTCCCCTCCCAACCTCTCAGCACAATAATTCTGGACAGAGCAAAAACATTATCATAGAACAAAGGCGTACCATCAGGGATCGTTGTAAACGCTGCCGGTGTACACAATACTAGTATAACAGGGTTTGCATTAGTATACATTAAAACAGCAGCTGTACATTCTGCAACATTCTCATAGCTATTAACTCCCCTCCCAACCTCTCAGCACAATAATTCTGGGCAGAGCAAAAAATGATCATAGAACAAAGGCGTACCATCAGGGGTAGTTGTAAACGCTGCTGATGTACACAATACTAGTATAACAGGGTTTGCATTAGTATACATTAAAACAGCAGCTGTACATTCTGCAACATTCTCACAGCCACTAACTCCCCTCCCAACCTCTCAGCACAATAATTCTGGGCAGAGCAAAAACATTATCATAGAACAAAGGTGTAGCATCAGGGATAGTTGTAAACGCTGCCGGTGTACACAATACTAGTATAACAGGGTTTGCATTAGTATACATTAAAACAGCAGCTGTACATTCTGTAACATTCTCACAGCCACTAACTCCCCTCCCAACCTCTCAGCACAATAATTCTGGACAGAGCAAAAAATGATCATAGAACAAAGGCGTACCATCAGGGATCGTTGTAAACATTGCCGGTGTACACAAAACGTACTAGTAGAACAGGGTTTGCATTGGTATACATTAAAACATCTGTATATTCTGCAGCATTCTCACAGCCACTATCCCCCCACTACCAATATTTCAGCACAATTGTACACGAAACAAAAATGCAATATTGAATATTGTTATGCAAGACTAGATAAAAACAACTACACCAAATCTGGACATTAATTACAAACAAGCCTTCCTTCCTCAGTCTCGTAGTAGAAGAATTCTGGACAAAGATAAAATAAAACTGTTACAGCCACAGCCCCTCACTCCCTCCCCCCAACATACGCATACACACAAATCATCTTAGTGGAAGAACTCTGCAGAAAAAAAGTTATACAATCCTCTCCCTAGGTTTCCTCGCTCTCCCCCACCAGCAAAAAATAAAGTTAAAAATAAACCCAGCAACTTACCTTTTCTGCAGTTGATAGAAGGCTGCTACTAATCCTCTGCTTGCTTCTACTCCACACAGACCAGACCTGCTCAGCCGTTTTAAATTGCCTTCAAAAGGACAGTTTTACAGATCTTTTAGAAATTGCCCTTCCAAGGGCAGTTAAAATACAGCTGCTTTGCTGGTCCCACGGTCGTTCCAGCAAAACCTGCATCCTCCATCCATCCTCACAGCATACCTCCCAACCTCTTCACATGAGAAATCTGGACAAAGCCAAAAATAATAGGGGTACAAAGGCTTATAAATAGGGACACTAATATTGCTCATATAAACTTACAAACTTGCTTTCAGACTTTGCTTTAGCATACATTTTTCTGAAAGATATAAAGTATGAAACTTAAATGCATGTGTCTGCTATTATTTAGTGACTTCAATACTCATTAATGTATAAGAAAACCACACATTTTATGAAGAACAAACCAAAAATATAAAGCAAAAATCTGGATATTCTTAAAAATCTGGGCATTTCAGATGTGTGCCTAACATTGACAATCAAAAGAACTGACCCAACAGACCACATATTACGGTAAACCCAATCAGGAAGCTAGAACTTGCTTCTTTGACTGCTGCAGCCATTCAGATCCCTTGCTTCACTGAAGCGGACATGATTGAGAGCAGCTGATAAGCAAAGCATGGGACCTAATTGCCTGCAGCCATCAAAGAAGCAAGTTCTTTCAGGAAAAAAAAGGCGGAATTGTGCGATGGAGCTGCAGAATGAACGAGGTGCCAAGCAAGGAGTGGAAGAGATGTTGAAACCCGCGGCTGTTTTATATAGGGGCCCTTGTACGTGGGGAGATAATCGGAGGCTCCCCGCGGCCACGGGTTTGGCGGGTGCCTAATGCCGGCTATGAAAATAAGGGAAGCCACCTCTAGTAGTAGACTCATAGCAAGTGGTGTACCCCAAGGATCGGTCTTGGGGCCTCTACTGTTTGGGATATACTTTTCTGAGGTGCAAGCCAAAACCAGTGGTCTGTGGCTGACCAAATTTGCAGATGACTGTAGGCTGGGTGCTGTATTAAATTCTCTTAATTATGTGAACATCCTCCCAGAGGGCGTTACCCAAACTAATGACTGGTGCCAGAAGCATGGCCTCAAACTGAATGCCAAGAAGTGCATCATTATCTCCTTTGTGGAAAATTAAGTCCCCACTAATTATCACTTTAATAACAACATACTAAGTATGTAATCAGTCATGAGGGACTTGGGCACCCAGGTTGAGAGAAACCTGACTTTTGACCACCATGTTGCCTCTGTTGTACAGAAGGCTTTCTACATGACCCACCTCATAAGTAAGGGTATTTCATACAGGAACAAGGAGGTCATAACTTCCCTGTACTCCTCCCTTATCAGACCCATTGTAAAGTACAATGCCCTCTTTGGCATGTCCCTTGCCAAGTACATGTGGCAGCTGGAGAGACCACAGAGGTTCCTGACCAGGTAATCCAGGGTCTCAAACACTTATCCTCTACAGGTAGACTAAAATCCCTATCCCTCTACTCAGTCTCATACAGACTGCTCAGAGGTGACCTGTGTCTGGCATACAAGCCCATCTCAGACCCAGACTTGATGGAGTTGCTGCATATCCGTAAGTCAAACTCCAGTCACGCAACCCACACGCAAGGCCTCAACCTAGTGTGTGACATTAATAGAACTTCTCAGCAGGATAGATTTCTCTCCCAAATCCTCCCCCATCTATGGAATAGACCCCCCCTCCATGTCAAGCAGAGTACCTTGCTTGCCCTCTTTAAAAGAACCTGAATGACTGGATGGGAAACAGAAAATACACTCCTGGGATCCCGCCCATATCCCTGCTGAACAAGGAAAACAGGTGCTGACTTTGTGGGAACATGGGCAAAATTCTTGGCTACACTTATAAGGGCCTCCGGCCAATAGCCTAGTATCATCCTATGAACCTATGCTTTGACAGCAGCTCCATTTAACCAGCAGTTTAAACAGTACTTGTACTGGATGGATATACATCAAAAGCAAAATAAAAAAATACATAAATAAATTCTCATATTGCTGCCACTTGAAGGAAAAAGACAATGTTGGTGTAAGGACTTCTCTAGTTTCCCAGTGATTGCAAAGATTAGGACTTTCCTAATTTGACTCCCATTTTCCACAAATGGTGTAGTCATACTAGTTGACAGTGGGGAGAATGAGCTCCCCTCAACAAAAGCTGCTGTCAGATGAGCCCTAATCTTCACAATCAGCTTCCCTAGACCAGTGATGTACAGCTCCTGGTTATTTCAGCCATGATATAGGAACTGACAGTTATAAAATACCATCATCTTAACAACAAGGATCACAATCCATCAAAACAGCATAAATCCATAAGGTATAAAGGCAAAAAAATGATCTTAAACAGCTTTACATAAAACACAGTGCATAAATGTTAAATGCACAAATGATGGCAATCACAAAATGAAAGTTAAGAAAAAAATCTATGACCATTTACTTTCGGGGGGAGGGGTCAAAAAGAAGAACAGTCCTATCTGATTTGTGTACAGCAAAAGGTATAACCAATGGGGGAATGAATAAAACCAGAGGTAAAATTATACATGATTGTTACCTTATTCTTAGAGACTCAGACCTATGCCATGAACTAAGACCTTATCTTCCGTCTAAGAAAATAACTTCTAGCTATCGTAGTCATCCTCTCAGGCAGCAATGGAGAAAATAATCTCCCCAGTAATCCCACCCCCACAATGGAGTCTGAACAGGTAAAATGTTAGCAGATGAGGTGCTAGGGCAACCTCTACTCATATTAGTTTTACAAAGAAACACTGCGTGGAGAAAAAGTATTTGGAACCTACAGGATCACGATGTTAGCAAAGCAAGGAGAGTTAATTTTCTCGACCAATTAGTACATCCCACAAGAAAGTGTTTCCAGTCTTTCCTGATAGACAAATATGCACACACACATAACATGCATGTGTCTGTTTTATTTCTTTTGTGGGGTCTGTGGGCGTACCTCAGGAGGATCCCTCACCTGCAGAAATCAGATCTACTTTGGGCTAATCCATCCCTCAGACCGTACAATTCACCAGATTTTCCACTCGCATATGCAGTAACTTCTCAAAAGAATAAATGCTGTCTTGGAAAACAGTATTTCGGTTACCATCCCCAGCTCTGCATCCTAGTTGTAACGGTTTTACTGTATTTGTTCAATAGGCCAGTTAAATAATTATTTAATGTATCATCATATTATAAGTAATCACAGATCGCTTTTAAAAGCAGGCATTGCTACTTAGTCTACCTTTCCAAGTTTTGCTGGTTCTTCAAATAATAAATTCTGAACCTTCCATACACAAATACTGACTTCTTTTTGACACCGTTAGCCAATATGACATTGACTTTTTTTTTGCGTTGCCTCAGCCATGCATCTTAGATACAACATAGTTTGTCTGATGTAACATTAAAGGCAAACTATGATAAAATCAAATACTAACCAGCATAGAGAAACAGGACTCACTTTTTTTTTTAATTCATGTTTTTTTTCAGTTAAAAACAGTTTAAAACAGACAGGCTGCAGCTTGTCTGCTAACAAGTGACCTAGAAGCAGAATTCTAACTAAAATACCAAGAACGTGTTGGTCAGAACGATTACATACAAAGAAGAGAAGCATAATATACATAAGGGGGACGGGGGTAAAATAAACGACTCTAAAGTAAATCCCTCACCAGTTTTGAACAATCTGTAGACAGTAAGTAATATACTTTTGAATAAACATTTATTTTACTCAGATGTTTAACTGTAGTCTTAGAAGGTTTTAGTCACAGACACAGACAGACAGTTGAACTTCTGACTTACTAGAATACATGCACTTTTAACAACCAGCTGCAACCACCACATTCTAAAATTTTCAGAAAAATAAATATAATTTTAACGTCCATATAGAATATATGCCAGTGCACAAGATGGGTATAGGTCTAATCCAAGAACTTTGCATCCATTTGATACAAGTTCAATTTAAACAGAGTCCGCGTCTCCGACAGGCTGGCAATCTGCCTTATGAGGCAATGTCATCACGTAAGCTCCTGCATGTTGATGACTTTGCAGGATACGCTGGTGATGCTTGCTGATGTCAGCAGTAAATTTAAAGTTGTACTTCCTGCAAAAGAAAAAGAAAAAAAATCGGGAATTAAAGGGGCCACTCGGGGAATTCGTGGCATCCCAATATTTTGCTCTCAAAACCAGTAAATACTGACTAATTTGGTATGGTTGAGAGGTATAGTTGGATGTTTGTTTTTGTTGTTTTCAAATTTGTTGTGTTTGGGCAGCAGTTTACAGGTGACTGGCTATGGAGTATTTTTGCGTTTAATAATTTTAAAGTGATTTACTGCACATTCATAGTTTTATAGTTTGCACACCTTTGCACTGTTTTTGGCTGTAGCATGTCCTTAGAGTGTGTTATAATAAGTAGAGGGGTGAGAACGTGTACCCCTCACAGTATGTATACTTGCTTTTCTTCCTTTTGATTTTGAATATTTTCATTCAATTATTGCTACTTTTTTATTTTTAATGTTGTTTTTTAATGTAATGAAACCTTACACACACACACACACACATCCACACACTGCATTTTTACTGGTTAATACTTGATTTAGTGTAGGGAGTGTTTAACTTTGAAGCTATGCATATTTAAAATTGTCATTTTTAGTTTAACAGATAGAAGAATACCTGGGTTTCACAGCAAAGCAGCCTTTTTTTAGTATGTTTTCTCTTTGCTTTATAGATGTTAATCAGTTTATTTTACTTCCTTGTTATTTGTTATGAACTTCATCCTTTCTTATTTTCTTATATATGCTCTAAATCCTCAGATTGTTGAATACTTGCATAAAGAATTCCAAAGTTGTCAGTGGTGTTATCTTGTTCTATAGGGACTTGGTGATCTTTACTGCCAATAGACAGTTCTTTTCCTGAACGTGTTCTCTTTGCTCTTTGCCTAACATTAATTATGTTATTAGTCCAGTCCTTAATATATATAACAGTTCGCCAAGCTGTGCCAGTTGCACAAGTGCAACGTCATCAGTAAGTCTAAATTTACTGCTAGTAATGATAAGCAAATCATCCAACTTTTGACAGCATATATCACCAGTGTTATCAGGTGTTACCGTTACATATACATAGCATTTAGTATACTGTACAAGATATTTGTGCTTTATCAAATCATTAATGGCATACTCATTTAAGAAATCTAATTTCAGCTACAAATGAATAAAGAAATCTAAAAGAAAAGGATAATCAAAATCAATTATCACAGAATTCACAGAGAGTTTAAATCAGATTCTAAGAGAAAAATCACATAAACAACTGAATATTAAAATGAGTTGAATAAAAGTCATTGCTCTGACTGTACCAGTCGTTAAAGTCACACAAATGCTGGGATTCCTTTCTCACTGTTGCTCTTAGTCACAACTCTTTTAAACAAAAAGATCAATAAATTACAAATCAACACTCTGTTAAAATTTTCTTGTCTACAAACCATCCCATTTTTCCTGCAAACAGTGAAAAACAGTGGTAAAAATATAACATAAATCAAAATAAAATTTCTCTTACCAGGCATCTGCACAATCAGTCATGAACGATCACAGGATTGTTTAGATATGCTTTGGATTGTAATGTAGGTATAATTTTTTTAAATACGTTTATTGGAAATTGACCACTTCTACAACATTTTTAGCAATCCACTTACATGTTGCTGCTACATCTTCCTTCAGTAACCAGCCACTTTGACAAAGTATGTACTGACAGTTACAATTCAACCCAGTCATGTGCATGTGAGCAACATATTCAACAAAATCATTATCTTCACAACAATTTAATATTAAACAATCGGAACAAGCATCACCATCCATGGTTTTATTTCCCTTGTATTATTGGCTCTTAGCCTGAAATCTCTAATGAATCCTTTTTTTGACCCGTGGGTCGGTATAATGGTTGGGATCTTTACCTCATAGATACAAGACACAGGGTTTTATTCTAACCTCTGGTTATTGGTTCAGGGATTGAGGGTTGGCATCATTTTTAATGTGTATACCTTATATATATAGGAGGTACAGGATTTGATTCTTACCAAGGGAAGTTAGCTAGGCTTAAAATGGCCAACAAGGACAGTTAACCTAGTACTTACCTATGAACCTATAAACTGTTTAGTTTTAGGTCAATCCTTTGAAGGACTGGCTGCCATCAGTTTTATCCAAAGTATCCATCTTGCTGTACAAGTGCTTATACTGTGTAACATGGCTGTTTCTATCCCTTCCAAATTTTTTTCACTATATAAATAACTTCCGTTTTCCTGGAGTTTGTCTTTTGTTTCCACTGTTTTGTAAAAACATCCAGTTTGAACACAGCTTTGTACACCTTACTTTTTGAAACATTTCAGTTTTATCTGTCTGTGTAATAACACCAGCAGCATTAAAGACATTTTATGTATTTTACTTTCAGGTTCCAGAAACCTTTGAAGATGTTTCTGTTGAGTTTTCAAAAGAGGAGTGGGAGATGCTGACTAAACAGGAGAAAGATCTATACAGAGAGGTGATGGTGCAGAACTTTGAGAACATGATTTCATTAGGTAAGAATATTTATCCTTTCTTAATTTTGAGGATACTTAAGCTACAAATATTATATTATGTGGAGGGCAATCTTGAATTGGATTTGGGCTTTTTTTTACTATATTGTTTACTCTTTTTGAAAGTGAATTTGTTGACTACATAACTATTTCTTAGCTAGCTAGAACTGCTAACTGAAATTAGTTCAGGGTGTTATGGGAAGCTATTGTATCTCATGTTTATTTTTCACAAAATGCATATTAGTTTGTAGTTTCTTTGCAAATTAAGCCATTAGAATGTTTATAATAGGTTTGTCAAAGTAAAACTGAAAAAAATAGATGCATAATTTTGCAAGAGATATTTTATATAAGTAGCAGCCTCATATTTTCAAGTGTCTTACAAGTGCATTCTCTCTATTAGCTTTCTATAGTGTACTAACAAACAACTTTGGTCCTTGGCCTCTTCCTGTGTTGTAGTATGCTGTAACGTTAAGGCAGGGAAAATGTATCCACATGCTATCATGTCAATAATTTAATACCATAATTTGTAGAGTCCATATACTCTTATATTATCCTGTTGATCATTTATTATTTTCATTTGTAGAGCCCACACCCCCATATACCTGTCAGTTATGTAAAGCCTTAATTTGTTGGTCATATATACCCATGCACTATCCTGTCAGTCATATAATAACTTCATTGATTCTGCATGTATACTATGCACTTTTGTCAGTCATAATAATAAAACCCATTTCTTAATCAGCTAGGCTCACAGGGACATAGTTTTTTTTTGGGCAAACTAGGAATAATGTCTGGTTAAGTGACTTATTCAGTGTTGCATACTAGCCACTTTCAGTGAGTAGGTTTGGCATAATGGATAAGGTCTTTATCATACAGTGCCTGATCCTGAACTCAGGTCACTAGGTATAATTTCACTACTTTTCAGACTGATTGCCTTTTATTTATTGTAACCTACCTAAAGTCATTGACCTGTAGCTAAGAGTCATAGGATTATTTATTTATTTATTTATTTAAATTTGTTGACCGGGAGTGTCCGACTGGACGTAGGTCCATTTTCAGCGGAGGCCTGGGGAGAAAAGCTCCACAGTAAAACAAACAGACAGTAGTTACATTGGATTACATAGCGATTAACAATTTAACATAGCAATTACTTACAACATATTAACAGATGAAGAACATAGTACAGCAGTAGACAACTAGAATCTTTATCTGTGAAGTACATAACAGACATTAACAAATGTTACAATGAGAAGTTCCTGCTGTATAATAAGTACTAGGCTTATGAGCATCTGAGCTTGCTATCATCAAGGTAGTTAGTGGAATGGAAAGAAAGGTAGTGGTTGGATGGGGTGGATGATATTAGAGTGGAAGTTGCAAGGGCATAGCCAGCATGTTTTTAGGTGTGCTTTTAGTAAAGTTTTGAAGTGGGTGCATGATGGTACGGAGGTAATTGTGGGTGGGAGTGAGTTCCATAATTTGGCTATGGCGCAAGAGAATAGTGCTTCACCAGCAGAGTTATTGGCTTTAGTGATCTGCAAGTGATTTTTGTTGCTGGATCTTAGTGGTCTAGTGGTGTGATAGGGTTGGAGTAGATTCTGGAGGGATGGGACATTTAGTGGAGGGTTTACCAGTTTTTGGGCGAGTGAGAGTTGATACCACTGAAGGAGGTGAGGGAGTTCAAGCCAGCCCAGTTCAGCAAGTGAGAGACTGTGGTGACTACGGTAGGATGCCCCTGTGGTGAATTTGGCAATTTTGTTGTAGCAGGTCTCTAGCTTGTTTAGATCACATTGCCTTAGGTTGGCATATATTGGAGAGGCATAAAGTAGGGTGGAGATAAGGTGGGAATTTGCTATTGAAATCTTTGCTGCTTTGGTGAGAAATTGCTTATTTTTGTATAACGCTCCTAGTTTTTTGTGGACTTTTTTATGGTCATGGATATGTGAATTCCAAATTTTAGTTTATTGTCTATTTCCACTCCTAGCAATTTGGTGTGTTCAGTTTGGTATATAGTGGTGTTGTCTTTTGCTGTGATGTTAAAGTGAGAGTTGTTTTGAGTATGTTTGGTGGGTTAGAAGATGAGTAGTTTAGTTTTGTTTGGGTTGAGTATTAATTGGGCATTAGATAACCAAGTTTAAACAGAGGAAAAGGCTTCCTGTGTGACTTTTTTGCAGTTCGGGTAGGGACTGGGCTGAGCAGATGGAGTGTGCCATGTTTGGTGGCAGAGGCTAGATTATTGGTGTAAACAGAGAAGAGTAGGGGTCCAAGGATGGATCCTTGGGGAACCCCTATGGAGACAGGTAGTTGGAGAGATATGTCATTCTGCCATACAACGGATTGTTGGCGGTCAGACAGGTAACACTGAAACCAGATGGTGACTGATTGTGAGAAGGATAGGTTATTGAGGACAGAGATAAGTTGTTTGTGTGGGACCATGTCAAATGCTTTAGATAGGTCTAGGAAAGTAGCAGAGGAGAGATAGCCATTGTTTTTATGCTGAAGGATAGTGTTAGTAAAGGAGAGTAAGGCAGTGGTGGTGCTATGGTTTGGTCGGAAACCATGCTGAGTACTGGAAAGGAGGTTGTTAGTAAGGAGGTAGTCTGAGACCTGAGAGTGTTCATAGGTTCATAGGTTGGTACTAGGCTATCAGCCCTAGGGCCTTTACAAGCCTAGCCATAACAATTCCTGGCTATTTCTTCCCACGTTATTTACTTTCCTGGACCCCTGTCTAGCAGGGCGACTGACGTGATCCCTGGGGTGAATTTCCTTTCTCCCATCCAATCGACAAGGTTCCTCTTGAAGAGGTCCAAAGAGGCACACTGCTTGACATGTATGGGCAATCTATTCCAGAGTCTGGGGAGTCTCTGGGTCAGGAACCTATCCCTCCAGCATGTTTTGTTTATTGTGATGACAAGGTTTAGATCCCTGGAGTGTGTAGCTCTGAGGGATTGGGATTTCTTTAAGTGTAGTATGTCCAACAGCTCTGGGTTTGACATGGCCTTGTATGTTAAGCAGAGATCGCCTCTGAGTAGACGATATGCACAGAGTATAGCTGGAGTTTTTAAGGCGGTCAGCATAGGGCATCTGCTTTAGGCCTGTGATTCTTTTAGTGAGGTATTTCTGAGGCCTTTCCAGTTGTTGCAGATGTCTTGAGAGGTACATACCAAATGGGGCGTTATATTCTATAATGGGTCTAATGAGGGATGAGTACAGTGGGACAATGACCTCCTTTTTCTGGATGAAAAGCCCTTTGTGATGAGGTGTGCCACATAGAAGGATTTCCTGACTGTTGTGGCGATGTGGTTATCGAAGGTGAGACCACTGTCCACCTGTGTCCCTAAGTCTCTTATCACACTTTCTGTGTTTAGTGTACTGCCACCTATATGGTAATTCATGGATACATGTTTTTCCCAAAGGGATAACAATACATTTCTTGGCATTGAGCTTGAGCCCATGGCTCTGGCACCAAGCATCTGTTTCTGTAAGGCCCTTTTGTAGAGTATCCACATCATTTGGGATTCAATAATGGCTCCCAGTTTGCAGTCATCTGCAAACTTTGTTAGCCAGAGTCCCTTAGTGTTGACCTGTACTTCAGAGAAGTAGATGCCAAACAAGAGCGCCCCAGGACTGAACCCTGAGGTACTCCACTTGTCACTTGTCTGGAGCTGGATTTGGAGTCGGCTACTTTTACAGTGTGGGTTCTATCAGTAAGCCATTTAGCAACCCATTGGGTGACATAGGGATTAATGCCCAACTTAGTAAGTTTATCTATGATTCCAGAGTGGGGGATGGTGCCAAAGGCCTTGGCAAGGTCTAGATGGGCTGTGTGGACCACCTTACCCTTGTCCATGGCTCTGGAGACTGATTCAAAGAAGTCAATCAGGTTCAGGAGACAAGATCGGCCCTTCACAAACCCAAACTGGGTGGGGTCCATTGTTTGAAGGTTGCCAATGTCTTTGTTTATAAGTTCCATGATAATACGCTCCATGGCCTTGCAGATAAGGCTTGTCAGACTGATGGGACGGTAGTTTCCGGGATCCAAGGTGGATCCCCCCTTGTGGATTGGGATAACTGTAGCTCTGCGCCACTCAGTGGGCACGAAACCTGAGGTGAGGCTATGATTAAATATGACACTTAGGTGAGGTGCCAGTTCATATTGTAGTTCATGTAGTACACAGCCCGGGATGTCATCTGGTCCCATGGATGCTGTATTCTTGGCTTTAGAGAGTGTGTTTTGTACCTGTGTGGCCGTTATTACTGGAATTTGGCAATCTTCCGATACTGAGATGGGCAATTTAGGGGGTGAGAGGGGGGGTGAAGTTGGCACTGAATCGATCTGCCAGGATATTGGCAATATCCTTTGGATCAGTATATTTAATGCCATTCTGTTTTAGCTCAGAGCAGATCTGAGCATTGCCATTTAGATTCTTGACATAGTTATAGAATGCTTTGTGGTTGTCTTTGGAATCTTTGGCAATTTTATTTTCGTAACTAGCTTTGGAGGATTTTATGAGGCATCTCAGTTTCTTACTGAGGCTAGTAAGGGAGTTTTTTGCATCCTGGGATTTTCCTCTTTTCTGCAAAAGTTTCTTTCTTTTGTTGTAAAGTTTGTTTATGGCAGGGGACCACCAGATTGGCTTCCCTTTTTTGGATGAGAGCATTTTGGTTCTATTTGGGATGGCACGATTCATGCATGAGTGGATGTGCTCATACAGTGCCTTAGTGTAGGATTCAGCAGTTGAACTTTCAGTTCCCGTCTGCATGAGTGTCATGAAATTTGTCACTTCTGACTTGAGTAGCATGAAGTTGGCTTTGGAGAAGTTTTTTAATGGTGGTTTCTTTACTGGGGGGTGGGGCTGGGATGTGGATGTTAAGGGTGATTAGCTTATGGTCAGACCTGACTAACGAGGGGGTGACCATAGGTATGGAGCATTGATTTCCCATGTTGGTAATGACCAGGTCTAGGATATTGGAGCCCCTGGTGGGACTATGGATTAGTTGATCCAGGGCGCTGGAATTTATGAATTCCAAGAACCGTTGCGCAAAGTTGTTGGGACATGAGTAGTTTTCCCAGTTAATGGCAGGGTAGTTAAAATCACCCAGTATTAGGGTGTTTGGTTCTATCTTAATATTTTCCAGTATGTTTAGAAAGGTGTAGTGAGAATCTTGGGGTATGGTGGGATCTGTAGCAAGCTACAATTTGGATTGCAGTCTTACCTAGTGTTAGTTGCACTTGGAGAATTTCAGACACATTCTGTTGGCCAACTAGCCTGGTGGTGTGAATATCCTTGGTGAATATTGACACTCCTCCACCTTTAGTGTTTCGGTCCTGGTTTGGTGGCCGAAAAGTGTGGTAAGAGTTGTAGCCTGGTATTGCAGGGGTGCTCGCTGGAGCCTTGAACCAGGTCTCAGTTACTGCACAGATATCGATGTTCTCCATTTTTAGGAGTGCCTCGAGAGAGTGCATTTTGAGGTTTAGACTTCTAGCATTGAGTAGCATTACCTTCAGATTTTGCATGCTTGTACCTGTTACGGTGGTGGTGGTGTTGTCCTTTGATGTGTATGCATCTCTCTAGTATTTTGGAGAGTGGAGAGAGAATAGCTATGGGGCGGTAATTGGTTAGTTCTGCGGAGGGTCCGCCTTTGTGGAGGGGAATTATATGTGATACTTTCCACAGTGTGGGAACGTAACTTTCTGACAGAGATCGGTTAATCAAGATGGATACTGGGTAGGCCAGAGCATCAGCTGCGATTTGTAGGTATTCACTTGGGAGGTTGTCTGCTGCTAATTTGGTGGGTTTAAGTTTAGTTAAGAGTTTTTTATGTTGGAGGTAGGTACAGGAGAAAAAGAGAAGGTAGTGGGGAGATTACTAGTTGAAGGTGTGGGTTGGAGGGAGGGGGTTGTGTTGTTTAGCTAGTGATCGTATGGTTTGGGTGAAGTGTGTGTTGAATGAGGTAGCAATGTTTTCTGAGGAGTGAGGGATGTTAGGAGGAGGGGTACTGACTTTACCTGGGTGGAGGATGGAGTTGGAGGACCAGAATTGTTTGGGGCTGTGTTGTGAGGAGTCTAGGGCAGACTGGTAGTATTGGAATTTGTCCTGTTTTATTAGCTTTTTGACTCTGTTGTGTAGTTCTAGGAATTTCTGTCTAGCTGAGGGGGTTTTGGTTTTGCACCAGTGCTCCCAGGCTTTATCCATGTTTTTCATTTCTGACTTAGTGGTTTTCTGTAGCCATGAGGAGGGTTGTGCTTTGGTTCTGGAAAATCTTATGGGGGCATGGTAATTAAGGATGTTCAGGAAGGTAGTATTAAAAAAATTCAACTGCGTCATCTAGACTGAGGTACTTTAGAGGATGCCAGTTACATTCTTTGAGGGATGAGATGAATGTGAGTGGGTTAAAGTTTAGTTTTTACGATTTGATGGTAGATGACAGGTTTAGCTTGGTATAGGTATTTTTTGAGTAGGAATGTTGGGGAGTGATCACTGAGGCTATCTGATAAGCAGCCTGTTATATATGACTGGGTGCTCTTACTGACTAGTATCCAATCCAGGGTAGTGTGCTTGCTGGAGTTTTTATTTATCCTGGTTGGTGATTGGACTAGTTGGGTGAAGTCATGAAGGTGTACATGATGGGTTGGATTGTTGCCAGAACAGGATTGCCAGTCAATATTGAAATCACCTAAGATGATAGTTTCTTGGGGGAGATGGTGGGTAGACCAGCTGAGGAGGTTTTCTAGTGGAGGGATGTTTTGGCCAGGTGGGAAGTAGCATCCAATTATGTTGATGGTTTTGTTTTGGTTAATATTGAGGTTGGTATATATTATTTCTTCATTGCCTATTTGTGGAGCTGATGATTTTAAGATCTGGATGTTTAGATGCTGTTTAATTATAGCTACACCACCTCCTTTTTTGTTTAGCCGGTCTACTCTTATTATGCCGTAACCTGTTGGGAGTATTTGCTCACTGGTAATGTGAGGTTTTAGCCAGGTTTCTGTCAGGATGACTATATCTGGGGAGTACAAGTCTATGGTGGCATGGAGTTCATGGAGTTTGTTGGATATACTTTTAATATTTAGGCTTAGTAGAAGGAAGTCACTTGGCTTTCTATTGGCTGTAATATGGGAGAAGTTGTGGATGTTCATCGTGCATACAGATGCAGTCATAACAGATGGGTTCTCCTGCCGCCAGGCGGGTCCTCGGTCGGCCGAATTCCAAAGTCTAGGTCCGGCGTCAGTTGTCGTCACTTCTTCCCTGACGTCAGTGCGACGGGGGTATAAAGGAACCAGCCGACGCCATTTTCTTCAGTCTTTCTTGCCGCGCGGTGCCCGAAGCAGAAGCAGTTCGCAAGTGCCGGTCGGCCAGCTCCTGAAATTACGAAAATTTGGAAACCGAAGTCTTCTTGAAAGCTAAGTACCCCGTTGGGAAACTTTTCTTGCCTCAGACCGATGTCAGACAAAGTTAATAATTGTATTTCTTGTGGGAAGCAAATACCGCAAAAGGATTTCCATTCCCTCTGTATACCTTGTTTAGGCCCAGACCACAACGTCTCAGGCTGTCGCTTTTGTGCTACATTTAATAAACGCACTATTAAGCATCGGGCGGAGTTCGTCCAGCATTGTTTTGGAAAAGCATTTAACTGTATTATGTCGTTGGATACTCCGACTCCGGTTTTGTCTAAAAAACGCAAGGATAAGGACCGACACACGAGGTCCACGGCCTCTACCGACACCATGCCAAAGCCGGCTACTTGTGGTCCAGTTCTCAGCGAGGCGCCTACGCAGCCCCTGACTACATTGGCGGTGTCTCCTGTGTCCGAGGTCGCAGGCTCCTCGGCCCACACCCCAACTACCGATACCGAAGCCACTCTTGGCGTTGAAACTCAAAATGTGGATAGGTCTACCTCCACTCAAGGTGTCTTCAGACCTTCTTCTTCTTTCTCCATCAAGGCTTTCACTAAGTCTAAAGCAGCCATGCACTCTAAGAGACAAGCTACACAGGGCCCATCTCCAGGCCCCATGCCTAAAAAGCAGATGCTTAAAATGGCTGCAGATTTAATTACTCTTATCCAGGAGTAATCAACCCCCACCGGACAAAAGGCCCAGAGTGGAGGAAGAATCCCCCTCCTCTGATCAGGGCTCCATTATTTCAGAGCACTCTGATGATCAGGAACATTCTTACTCTCCTTTTGAAGACTCTGATGTGGAGGAGTCCATTCCTTCTGTATCCCCCCCCAGAGGATTACTCATTTGGGGAAACCTTACATACCTTAAGGGAACACTTCCACTGGGAAGGCCAAGATTACTCTAATTCCAAGAAAAGACTCAGGGAATTTCTCTTACTACCTCAGCACAGGCCTCTGGCTATACCTCCTGCCTTGGACATCCTAGATGATCTTTACTCGGAGGCCTGCCTTAACCTGAACTCTCTGCCTCCAGCCCCAGTTAAGCCTGACAGGTACTACAGGGTTCCTGTTTCACACCAATTCCTTTACAAAAGCCATGCTGCTGACCCAGGAACCATCTCACAGGGCCCAAAGGGAATTAAGGCCTCCACTGCTAAAAACCCATTACCGTCTGAGAGAGATTCAGATCCTTAGAAAGGTGGGGGAAAAAGGTATATACCTCGACTACCTTTAACCATGAGAGCCTTAAACTGTCAGTTCCATATGCTAAAATACCAACAGTTTTTGTTATCACAATTGAAAAGTAAAATGTCACAACCTGAACAACCAGATTTGAAGGAGTTGCAGGATTTGATGCATAGTGCAGAACAAGTGGGTAAGCATACCTTACAATGTGGTTTTGATGCTCTAGAGGCCTCATGTAGAGCTGCTGTTACAGGATCAGTCATACGTAGACATGCCTGGCTCAGGGAACAAACCTTGCCTGATCATGTCAAAGCTAAATTACTAGATGCTCCTCTTCAAAAGAATGTATTATTTGATGCTAATGCTGAGGAGGTATTAAGGAAAATGGAGAAAAAGGCTAAATCAATGCAAACTGTGAAAGAATTTCTACAGGTACAACCACCATGTTTCAGTAGAAACTGGCCTTCTAAAAATTGGTCCTTTCCAGCCACGGACAGATCCCAAAGAGGCAGATACAGGCGCCCAAGGGGCAGAGGACAATCCCAAGGATCGTTTAGAGGCAGACAATGGCAAGCTCCTACACAAAGAGGTGGTGAGGATAACTCGCAATCATTCAGAAAGCAAGCCCAATGACTTTCCCCTGTACATGCCAAGCAAGACTCAAATGGCAGCCCCCTTAGGAGGAAAGCTGGCATTATTTTCAAAGAATTGGCATATTGTCACAAAAGACAAATGGATCCTGGACATTATAAACAGAGGCTACAGATACTTCCAAAAATGAGAGGCATGCCAAACCTGCCACACAATCAAAGGGCAGAGGCACAAAGGCAAATTACAGAGCTCATAGACATGAAAGCTATTCAAGAGGTACCTACGCACGAACAAGGTCAAGGTTTTTATTCCAGGCTATTCCTGGTACCAAGGAAGGGAAAAGATTGGAGACCTTTTTTGGACCTGTCCATCCTAAACACATTTAACTACTCGTACCAAAATTCAAGATGCTCACTCTACAGCAACTTCTTCCCATGCTGGGCAAGGAGTCTTGGCTGGTAACATTGGACCTCAAGGAGGCATACCTGCATGTCCCAATCAGACAAAATTGCAGAAGATACCTCAGATTTCTTGCAGGTTCAATCCATTATCAATTCTCTGCATTGCCCTTTGGCTTATCTACTGCACCCAGAGTATTCATGAAATGCCTGGCATCAGTAATTGCCTACTGCAGACTTCAAGGGATACAAATATACCCTTATTTGGACGACTGCCTGATCCAAGCGGACAGCAAGCACATACTTCTGAAACATCTGGCTTGTGTAATAAGGTTGTTGAGCTCTCTGGGATACACAGTCAACAAAAAGAAATCAAGACTAATACCCTCTCGGAAGATAATTTTCCTGGGTGCCAACTTGGATACAAACACCCAGATGGCTTACCTCACGCCAGAAAAGCAGGGGCAACTAACTCAATATTTCACAGCACTAGCAAATTGCACCAGGCTTACTGCAACGAAAATCCTGCAGGCTCTGGGATTCATGGCATCTTGCAGCTTACTAATCCCATGTGCAAAGCTGCATATGAGGAAACTTCAATGGTACCTGAAAAACATATGGTCTCAACACAGCCACAGTTTGGAAACAATAATACCACTAATTCCATGTCTACAAAAGGAATTTCTGTGGTGGGCTCAAGCTTGCCAAACAAACACAGGCCTTCCATTCAGCAAGCCTCAAGCAAATCAAGTCATCACAACAGACGCCTCAGACTATGCCTGGGGGGCGCACATGACAGATCGGTGCATTCAGGGCAAATGGTCCCAAAAAGAAAAGCACCTTCACATCAATCAAAAGGAAATGCTAGCAGTAATAAATGCTATTATAGCTTTCAAGGACCTTCTGCAGCCAGGACAACTACTGATAAGAACAGACAACACCACAGTTATGTGGTACATAAACAAACAGGGAGGAACACATTCCTACCCCCTATGCAGACTGGCCATGTCACTTTGGAACATGGCCATGGACTTACAACTCGAGCTACAAGCACAGTACTTGCCAGGCAAGGAAAACACGCTGGCAGACAACCTAAGCAGAAATATGACAGATCCACACGAATGGAAGTTGCATCCAAAAGTTTTTACAGAAATAATCCAAGCGTGGGGAAGGCCAGAAATAGATCTATTTTCCTCCCACAAAAATCACCAATTGACAAAATTCTGCTCAAGGATTTTCCACCCAAAGGCCTAGAGAGTGGGTGCTCTCTCTTTTTGTTGGACATCAATGACAGTTTATGCATTCCCACCTCTTCCTCTGCTGCCCAAAGTTCTACTGAAAACCAGAGCAGACAGACCAAAGATGATCCTCATTGCTCCGGACTGGCCAAGACAACACTGGTACCCACTCCTGAGGAGCCTGACGCATTCACCACCATGGACACTGCCTCTAATGCCTCTTCTCTTGACTCAGCACAGCTTCAAAACCCTTCACAGCCAGCTAAAAACACTCAATCTAGCTGCATGGAAGATTCCTTAGCATTACAACAAACCCTACTCTCCAAGGAGGTGCAGGATGTCATTTTGGAGGCCAGAAGGCTGTCAAGTAGAAAAGCTTACTCGCAAAATGGAAACGGTATTGCGCCTGGAATGAGAAAAGGGGCCAGGATCCTGAGAAACTGAATTTACCTCAAATACTACAGTACTTAGCTGAGCTGCTAAGCAGTGGACTTTCATTCTCCTCCATCAAAATCCATGCCTCAGCCATCTCTGCAGAATACAACACTGATCCACCCTTATTCTCACACCCTCTCTTAAGGCAGTTCCTCAGAGGGGCTAAGAATCTAAGACCACCAAGAAAACAACCAATACCTGCTTGGGATCTCAATTTAATTCTGGAAAAACTGACCTTGCCTCCCTTTGAACCAGCTGCCTCATCAGATTTGCAATATTTGTCCTGGAAAACAGCCTTCCTTCTGGCAATTACCACAGCTCGTAGAGTTTCAGAACTACAAGCACTCATGGCTGTGCAGCCTTTCATCATCTTCCATTAGGACAGAGTTTCCTTACGAACCAACCCTTCCTTTATGCCTAAAGTGGTATCCAAGGTAGCTTTGAATCAGGCCATACATTTACCTACCTTCTATCCTAATCCTCAAAACAAAGGGGAGAGACTACTGCACTCCTTGGATATCCACAGACAACTACGTTATTATCTGGACAGAACAAAGCCTTTCAGAAAATCAGACCAGCTCTTTGTGTCCTATGCTGTAGGAGCTCAAAGAAAGCCAATTTCGAAACAGACAATCTCAAAATGGATACATTACTGCATACGCTTTTGCTATTCCTTTCATGGCAAGGCTGTACCTACAGGCATCAGATCTCACTCCACAAGGGCCACAGCCACCTCTGCAGCCTTTCTCAGAGGAGTTCCTACCAAAGATATTTTGGAAGCAGCCACTTGGAGTTCTGTACATACCTTCTCCAAGCACTACCACCTACCATTATACTCCAAAACCAGAGCAGGCTTTGCCACTGCAGTCTTGCAAGGCATCCTGGCTCCTCCGAGTTCCACATAGTGCCTACCACCCCTTTCTTAGTTTTGGGATTCTACCCATCTGTTATGACTGCAGCTGTATGCACGATGAACATAGTACACTTTTGTACCTACCATAAATGTAGATGTTCGAGTGCTAATACAGCTGCAGTCCAGGTTTCCCTCCCTCCTTCCCCTCTTGGGACAATCCTAATGGCTAACACCTCCTCATACAACATGATTGGGGTATTCTTTTATGGTGTATTTGCTTGCAACCACTGTTTTTTTATTTTATTGCATTGCACTATTGCATATATTTATGTTTTGCCTACCTTCTGGGGGCACCTGACATCTGGGGCAAGAAAAACTGAAGAAAATGGAGTCGGCTGGTTCCTTTATACCCCTGTCGCACTGATGTCAGGGAAGAAGCGACGACAACTGACGCTGGACCTAGACTTTGGAATTCGGCCGACCGGGGACCCGCCTGACGGCAGGAGAACCCATCTGTTATGACTACAGCTGTATTAGCACTCGAACATCTACATTTATGGTAGGTACAAAACTGTACTTTTCTAATCTGATTATGAGGTTTGGGGTTGGAGATGGTAGGGCCAGGGTTGGGGTGGATGTCTCCACTTAGGGCTAGTTTTGATATGCATGAGGTTATTAGTTTTCTCAGTTTTTGAATGTGTTTGTTTATAAGGGAAACTTTATGATTGCGCTCTTTGGGTAATAGGTATGGTGGGAGGGTTACTGTGTTAAGTTGTAGGGATGCTTTATGTTTGAGTACTATAGTTGGTAGAATATGTGGGGGGTGCATAGGGATGTTTTTTGAGTTGGCGGGAGGGGAGCTGAGTGAGGGTGAGACATGAGTGGTGGTGTGAGTAGTAGTAAAGTGGTAGTGGTTGAGTGGGGGAATGATGGAGCTTTGGTAGGATGTAAGATATGCAAGGAGAGTGCATGCAGTGAGCATAGGTAAGGTATGCTTGTACATGTTAGTTGAGGACGTGTGATAGTAGTGGGAAGATGGAGGAGGTAGTGTTGGGTTAGCGCTGTGGTTGGCTGTTGGAAAGATGGGAGGGGTTTGAGTGCAATAAAGGTGGGACCACTGGGAGCGGGAGGGAATAGGGGGCAGGGTGGGGAACGAAGCAGGTAGAGACCCTGTTAGTTGCTCGTATGAGGGGGCTGGAAACAATCACAAAGCAAAGACAAGTATGTGTTAAGAAACAATCACAATTGACCAAGGACTGCTCTGAAACTGTAAGTCATTTCTTAATTTCTCAGGTGGAAAAACAGGATAACCTTGTATCAGTAGGCTGCTGTGGTCATAGTTTAAATTAACAAACACACAGTATGATCAGTTATGGATACTATTTGCTAACAGAAGGGAATAAGAGAATGTGGAAGGTTGTGTGTGTGTGTGTCTGTGTGTGTGTGTGTCTGTGTGTGTGGTGGGGCTGCTTACAAGCCAAAGCAGAGTGCTCTCCAGGGGAAAATGAATATTGGCTCAAACAGGTAGACACATACTCAAAGTTAACTGTAGCTGTTTGCAGACAGTTCAGACCCGGACTGCGCTTTTCTTATAGGAATGTTAAAGGTGGTACCGCAGTTGAATACTTAAGAGTGGTGTTAGGTCTAGAAAAGAAGAGTACAGAGAGGAGTAAGCACTTTTGAGATGGTAAATATATATTATAAAGATTATAAAAAACACACTGAGCAAATAGCTACCGCATGCAGGACAATGTCCTGAACCATCTACTTAGTATATGCAGATACTGAGCCAATTGGAAGAACATTAGACCTCCAGTATTGGATTTATTTGTTTGAGTTCTTCTCTAGCTAGTCTGCTATATCAAGTACAGAGTTACGCCCACCCATGGTCATTTGTTCATGGCTTTCCACAACTATAAGAGTTTTGAACTGTGAGAAACATGTTAATCGTTAAAAAGGAAAGAAAAAAGCTGTTATTTCAATTATGTTTAAATATTTTAAGTTGCTCTTGTAGTAACCTGTCTGGATTTTTTTTAATGTGTGCTTTTCTGCTTTTTTCCATGTTTTAGTTTGTTCTTGAACCTTAGTCTTGCAACTTCATTTTCAGTTGTGGGAAGAGTGTAAATTACTGTAAGATTTTAGCATCATTTATACATTATACTGCACGTCTATCTCCATAAGTTGAATTACTTATAGAGCTGTTTATATTTTCAACCCTATCTGGGGCCCTAGTCTTTGTGGCAGAACTATGAACTACTGCCAGATTTGAGTCTCATTTAGTCATTTATTATGACATTTTTTCCCATAAAGAGTGATACTGGTAAACTTCTGCATAGTCTGGTACATTAGACTGTGGTAGAATTGCAGTAGTGGGAATATTGTAAATTCTGTTCCAGGACTCGTGTGCTTCACTACTGTTACAACTGTTTATATTCAAGTTTTGCTGCTAAAGTATTATCATTTGACTACCTAAAGTTGAATTCCAGTACCCTTCTGTTCCCATGTTCTAGGTGTCTGCTCCAATCCCCACTGATTCATTAAGGTGAAGTTTCTGAACTTCTAACCTACTTGGTCATTGACTGTTAGCTCAGAGTCACGGGACTAGAGCTCCAATATTGGCTTTATTTGATTAGATCCCTCTCTAGTTAGCCTGATTCCTGCAACTTGAATGTTTTCCCAACCCTCCCATTCTTTTTCTGTTCTGGTTTTAAAGGCTGTGTCTCTTGACTTCTGCCTCTTATGGTAATCTGACTTCCAAAAGTCCTCCCTCTCCTCGTTCTTTGCTATTGTTTGCTGTGTAAGCTACTGAAGTACTTTTCCACCAATTGTTTTCCATAGATCCATAATACTGAGTACCCACCCAGCAAACCAGTGTTGCTCTTCACTAAATCTCCCTTACTAGAAATTGTCTCCTGCTTATTTTCCTCGAGTTCCCATCTGGTCGGCACCCTCACCACACTCTGAAGGCATCCTGAATGAATCCTTCTCCATCCATGGTAGATAAGAGATTTATTGATTTATTTTGTACTTCCGTTAACATTTTTAGAGTACTACTGCTTTATTTTTACTTTGTTTGTTTTTATTTTAGTTTAAGTTGTTTTGTGGTAACATTACCCTCTCAAGAAATACTTTTTGTGTTTTTACATTAAGAAGACTGAGATTTTCTGTCTAGCGGTAGCAGGTGGTGGCTTGGCCTATCTGAGTTGGAAAACACCTAGGAATATTGTAGATTTAGTCATTTTATTGGCCGTAGGACTTTGGAGGCTAATTTTCTGTGTCAAGTACCCTTACAAATTTGTCATGTTTAAGTAACACTGCCATCATGCTGCAATGGTTAGTAGTGCTCTGTATAGATACAAACCTAGAAACCAACACTTCCTTACAAAACTATCTCTGAAACTGTACTAATACATTTTTGAGTGTAGAGCAGCTAGGTTTTGTATTCAGTAGCCCTGTCTCATATATTTAGTGTGCTTACAATCAAAATGTCGAGGTGGCTTTCCTCGACACTTGGAAGGACAAACACAGAGCAGCAGAGAGGCAAAAGTACAAACACAATTCCTGTCAATTGTGAAATGTTGATAAGGAGATTGTGTTCATAGTCTGCAGTGCCGGTATTTTGAAGGGCATTGCACTACAGTGGGGATCGGAAAATTACCCTTTTCCTCACTGTAGTGCGATCTCTGAGTTAGAATATATAAATAACAGGGGGACTATAGTGGGGAATCTATTTTATGACATATTGATGCCCCACTCACAGGCTGAGCAAGGAGAAAACTGTGCTTGTTTGACTATTTGGCTATTATGTTCATTTGGCTATTATGGACCAGGATCCTGTAAGTTACGTATGCACTCAAGTGCCTGCACCATAGGTTCCAGTATGATTCAGTCAGAGTCCATGTAAGTGTAAATGACCTGAGTTGTACCTCCCTACACTATATGAAGAGAGACATTAGGGAGTTCTCAGACTGTCACAGGCTAGTATGCGACTAGCACAGAGCAGGATTCTACTGTCACAAAAGATGATGCTACAATATGAAGACAAGATGATTGACTTTAATAATTAGCTTAGTTTTTCGAGTTATTCTAGGGGGATACAATGCTTATCAGCATTGGATGACATGGTTAGCAAACCATATTGCTTTGCCAAAGATGATCTGCTACTGTCCTTCCTGTAGGCTTTTGAACATTGGTTAACACATTGGCCTCCCTATATTGTCTTTCTAGGCAATGCCAAATTGAAAAATCTTCCAACATAAAAATAAAGCTATCCAAGGAAATCTAGAGGTGTTACTGCTCAATCCCAGGAGTCTAAACAAGAAGCTTCACTCCCTCCAAGGTCTCTTCACCTTGGAGAATGCAGACATCCATGCAGTTACTGAGACGTAGTTTAAAGCTACAGAGAGTACCTCAGCAGTGTAATGCTTCAGCACCATCCACACATTTAGAACCGTAACTGCACAGACAAGGACTAAAGGTAGATGCGTCTTCATCTACATCAAAAACAAGCATACCTCTAAGTTCAGTCCAAGGTAACAAAAAGAGTCAAAACCAGCCAAAAGGAGAACAGTTTATCCAGTTTTAATACCAAACACAAGTACATAAATGCAGACACATTAAAACACAGCGTTTTCATTTCAAAACTTCATCAGATGTGATTAAATGTATACTATACTGATAAATTCTTTCAGCGTAATAAACTTTTAAGCTTAAGTAAACACATAACAGAACACTGCTCATTAAGGCCTGGATAACTATGTGCATTTAAAGTAAGTTGCCAACATAACTCTCGTCTTTCGAGTAAAAGGGATGTATGAGCTCTCACATATTAAAGTTTTGTTTTACCTTTGGAGCTGTGGCCTTTTTTATTTATTGTTATTAGTGCTTTATTTGCTGTTTTTTTTCACTGATCAGTTCATTTGTTAGGGCATGGCTAATGGAAGGTGAACACGTAATGCCCCTAATTTGTTCTCACAAACACAAAATGAGAACAATGTTGCTGCATCTATAACAAACTTTCTCAAGGATTGTACATACGTTATCACAGAAGGTGGATGACTTGAATGGCAGACTGTTGGCTAATGACACTAATGGAAAAAGGAACGTGCAAACAATACCTAATGTGAGCCTATCTAATATGGGTTCATCCTCTGTTACTGAACTCCCTAGTTTGCACATGGGACAAACATCCACCACTGAATTACCTTATAGAGTGAACTCTGACCAACAGCCAAATGAAAGACTGACTTATAACCTGCATGGAGGTGAACTGCCACGGAGGCTCAGTGGAGTTCCAGAGGTAGGGGAATGGATGGAGCAAGATTTTTCCCTTGGGCTACAACAGGATAATCCTAATGCTACAGTGGAACTACCAGTCAGTGACACTGATATCAGGATTGTAATGAAGCAGTTTGATACAAGTTTGGTTAAATATAGAAAGACTCTGTTGGAAATAATGGCCCTAGACAAATGTCTGAAACATGAACAGGTACCAGAAGGGTTAAGGAATTGTCCCTACCCAATGGGGGTTATACCAAACTCCCAATTTCACTTAGAACTGGTTTCATTTTTTAATCAACAGGGGCTTAACTTAATGAAAATTATGGTATCTATTTATAAAAAAGAAAATGCTGAGCTGTTTAATGAACTGTAGTAGCTGGAGGATAGCATTAAAACCAACACTGACTTTGATAGATACAAATTTGACTACAATAGAACTTTTGAGTCCATTGATGCTTTGATTTTAAAATATAAAGCTACAAAAGTCAAGAAACTTCAAACAGACCTTAAATGTACAGCTTTTATTTCATGGTTGTGAAATGAATAATGTGAATGAAACCAGGATTCCTAGTACGTTTAACCCACCCTTGCATCCCACACTAGCACTATTCGAAAAAATATGTGAAATTGATTTTAGAAATAAATTAAAGGGCTTTTATGCAAAAGAATATGAGTAATGAAAATGTACTGGAACTAAATGCTTTGAGGCTTGCCAACATCAGAGTCATGAAGCCAGACAAGGGTGGGGGCTAGTATTTATGACTAAGGATGATTATAACTGTCGAATGGAGGAAATGCTGAAACAGGACAGTTTTGAAATGGTGTCTTTAAATGAAATTAATGTAGCGTACAGGAAAATAAGAGGTTACATTAATGATTTATGTATTTGCGGTCAAATAGACTTGGATATGTTTAACTATTTAACAACATCAATACCTATCACACCTGTCTTTGGCATTCCAAAGATTCATAAGAATCTTGCTAACCCTCCTTATGCCCCAAAATCGACGGGAGAAATTCAGCCACGTATGCTTGTGCTAAGATGGTCAATGGTAACTTGTAGAGAAGGGCTTATTTTTTTAACTGTGGATGTAAAAGACCTTTACACAGTCATCCCCCAGAATTTAGGAATTGAATGAGTGGTAGATGTGTTAGTAGAAAGAGGTGCCCCTGCAAATGAAACTACATTAGTTAAAGAACTACTATACATCATTTTGCAAAATATTGTTTTCTTATTTAATGGTACATACTGTCTACAGAAAAGGGGAGTAGCTATGGTGTACCCATGTGGCGGTAGTTTTGCCAGCCTAGTTATGGCCTTCTGGGAGCACCATTTTGTGTTTACAAGAAGTAACATCAAAGATAAAATTGTGTATTATACATGATTTTTGGATGATATATTTATGATCCTTAAAGGAGGGGAATCTACAGCTAAGGAAATAGTGGATGAGATGAATGCAAGCATATCCTTCCTGGAATTCACATCCACATCCACTTTTGACAGGGTAAACATTGCTTATTTGGATGTGGAATTAACTAAGGACATTTTAAGGGGATGCTACTCATCTAAAATACATAGAAAACCTACTCAAACTCATTTTAACATTACACAAGCTGCCATCCACAATACCAGAAAAAATCTATAGTCAAAGGTCAGCTGGTTAGGGCAGCACAGATGATCACCTTGGATATAGAATTAATGCAGGAATGCAATAATTTAAAACAAATGGTTGAAAGAAGGCGCTATCCAGAAGTGTCACTGCAAGGACTCATAAAAGAGGCCCAAATAAAAAGAAGGGTGGGGCACTTCTCACCCATTCTGGGACCACCAGCCTTATTAGCTTATACGCTTAGCCCTGCCACCTCTGAGGGTAATAGTGCTGACATAAATACCCCAATGCACAGTAATAACAATAGGGATAAGAATGGATATATTGTCCGCTTAGCTTAGTACTAATCTATGGATATATTGTCCCCTTAATTCTACATATACACCTTATGGTGAGTCCATAAGGGGCACCTTGTTAAGAAACTAGTGTATCCTTATGGAAGACACAGATCTTAGATCTAAATTGGGTGTCCTACCAAGAGTTGTGTATAGAAAAGGGGCTAACTTAAAAAATATATTGGAGAAAGAGCATAAATTGTACAACAGGAACCCAGGAATGGTTAAATGTGAAGCATGTGCCTATTGCAGGTACATAGATATAGGTAGGGACTACATAATTGCTGATAGGCATTTTTGTTCTCTGCTAGATATGAATGTAACACTAAATGCGTGGCATATTTGGCAAGATGTCAACTCTGTCTGGCGTTCTATATCAGCAAAACCAATTGAAGGTTCAAAGAAAGGATCTACGAACATATTTATAGTATAAATAGAAACAGAGAAAATAATGCTCTGGCCAACCACATTAGGGACAACCCTGGACACCACTTTAAATGTAAGGTGATCGAGCAGATGATTAAGAGCCCTAGAGGTGGGCATACATCCCTTTTACTTGAGAGACCAGAGTTATGTTGGCAACTTACTTTAAATGCGCATAGTTATCCAGGCCTTAATGAGCAGTGTTCTGTTATGAGTTTAATTAAGCTTAAAAGTTTATCACACTGAATAAATTTATGAAATTCAGTATAGAAATTTCTTATAAGACAAAATTTTATGTACTTATAGGTTTGTATAGATGCACATTTTTGATTGTTTTTGATTTTTTTATATATTAATAATGTTTCACTTTGTGCTTAAAATTGTTTTTAAAGTATATGTAAATATCTTTATAAATATGTATGTGCCTTTTTACAACCTGTTTTAAACTTATGATGCAGTGCATTTTATTGGTCATGTGATTTCATGGTTATATAAGGAGGGGTCTTACCATTTGAATTTGTCTGAAGAAGTTCATTTGATTTGAGTGAACAAAAGCACTCGCATATTAAAGTTTTGGTTTCCCTTTGGAGCTGTGGCCTTTTTTATTTATTTACATTCTCATAGAGCACAACAATTCCACTGCTAAATGCAACTTGTTCCCGCCCTCCTCCCTGACATTCCTCCATTCTCTCTTCCAGGGCAGAAGAGCAACTCTTGCAATGTGTTGAATGTCTCTCCCTCTTGATTATTTGGAAATATCTCTGCTTGTGAACTTGCTATTCATTTTTGAAAGTTGTATGAAAAACGTGGAACTGTTCACCTTATTACAACATATTCACAGTCCATGGCTGGGATTCAGTGTCATTGTTTTCAAAAGAGCAACTCTCCCTGCACAGATAGCTCAGTTTTTGCTTGTCTGATTTAATGTGACTAAAATATATGCATTTTGCTAGATTGCATTAAAATAAAATTTGCATGACTGTGAGTCACTCAAGTGAGCAGTTGAAACAATGCTTATACCATACTGTGTTAACTAGCACTGTAGTGTAGTTTACCGTACTCAAGTACACACACACACACACACACACACACACACACACACACACACACACACACACACACACAAAACACACAGATGTTAGCATGAAATGATGCACATGCACAATGAAGAACATAAGCATATATGCTCACACACAACTTCCATACTTCTTTTTTTACCCCAACAGTTGTTTAACAGGGGAAGCTGTATAGAACAGAGATGCTATATCATGGCAGGCAACCAGATATGTGCAGTGAACATCTTTGCAAGGTTTATTTTGGCGTATTTTCCTGTGAGGGGCTGGCAAACAACTGTGTGTGTTTATCTGAAGTTGATTTGAAATACATTACTGTCTGGCCCTTATTTTATTTCATTTTTGTTGCATATCCGCGATGTACACAGACAACAAAGCAACTATAATTGTTGGTACACAGGCTGTCTGCGGGTAAAAATGATGCCCTTTACTTATTTTTCTAGATTTTCAGGACATAATGTGATAGCATGAAACAAGTTGGAAAATTTTACTTTGCTATCGTTTGTAGGAAATAAAGTTGGAATACATGTTTATGGCCTTTTTTATCCTAGACATCTGAGATGTATACAGTCAGCCAAGTGGCCACAACTGCTGGGCAATGTGGGAGGTTGTCTGTGTGTGAAAGTAACTTTCTGTTTTGTCTTTGGCTTATTTTAAGGTGTCAGTAATCTGTTTTTCAGGACTAGTATAAGTTGTGTGAAGTAAGTTGGAACACAGCAGCAGCACTGCACTGCATTACAAGTGCATGGCCTTGGACTTAAGTGTAACAACTGATGAGCCAAAGTTTACTGCATTAAGACAACCAATGGAAATGTGATTGACTACTGAAGTAGGCTACTTAAAGTTGCTTTAAGGTAAAATTCTGTAGCCCATCTACGTACAAGGAAAGACTAAACCACTCCTGCTTCCTGTCTCATTTCTGAACTCAAACAACTGATGTAAAAAAGAAGTAGAATCTGGAAAGCACTGCATACTCCACCTGCTGCTCTAAACATCAGAAACCTTATAAACTACTATTCATTTATAAAAGAAAACTACTATAACCAATTCCACTAATCTTATCATAAGATTCAAAACATTTGTTGGTTTCCATTAATTAATATCTGAGGCTACAAAAAATAATTCTCCTAACAACTGATTATGACAATCAAATTTTAAAGTAGCCTCTAAAGTAGGCATGTTTTATTCATACTACTAGCTTTGTAATATCCCCACAAGTCTCAAACACAGTTACATCCAGAAACAGACCACAAAATATTTATCATTCATCCTATATCATTTGATACCATCAGAAAATGTTTATGTAAATTAAAACCTGTTTCACTAGTATCTTATATGAGTGCCTACAACTTACTTCTAAAACTACTGTCTGTCCAGTTACTGTCCTACTAAATGGGTCTGTAAAAGAACAATATGTTATAGCCTCAAGGAAGCAGTCTCATATTTTAACAATTCACAAAGGTGCCAGCCACTATGGTGCAGCGGTTAGCATTGCCGCCTCACAGCAGGAGGTTCTCCGGTTTGATCCTCAGCTGAGGTGCCTTCTGTGCCGAGTCTGCTTGTCCTCCCTGTGGTCGTGTGGGTTTCCTCCTGGTGCTCCGGTTTACTCCCACATACTAAAGACATGCTGTAGGTGGATTGGACACTCTAAATTGGCCCTGGGCATGCATGTGTGCACCTTCTGTGGAAGGTTGGGCACTGGGATGGCAACTCAACACCATAAAACTCCACTGCCAATCATGAGTGGACAGGTGATCCGTTCTGGCGACCCCTAACCGGGAAAAGAAGAAGACGACAAAGGTGCCAAATACTGATTGGCAGCAATTTTATCCGCTATTTCTGAGATTTGTGAAATGCATTACTGAGCAACTACTATGTTACCTTATAAAAAAGAACATACTCTGCCCCACTCAGCATGGCCTCCAGCCTAGATACTCCATAGACACAGAACTCCTCTCTTTCCTAAGTGTAATGTGCATGCAGCTGTATCACAACTCACTTAAATTCTCAATTTTTCTAGAGGCTGTCTAATATGGGCCTTAGTTGCTGGACGCTAAACTGATTGTATGCTCTCAGATAGATGACTTTCTAATCTGTTAAATGTGAATATTCCTGCTTCTCATTCATTATTACTACAACACAAGTCTCACTGCTAACAGTACTTTCAGACATCTTCAGTGATAAGTAAAAAGGACCTGTCTGGTTTCTGGAATGGAAATATGGTTAGAATAATAAGGAAATAAAGTAACTATTGGCTCATCATATAAAAGGGGTCTATATTAGAAGATTGAAACCTAAAAAGAGTGAACACTCTTAAATCGACACAGCTTAACCAAAAGCTGTACATTTCAAATGGCCAGAACAGTGATTTTTTTTTTCCTAGGGAAACAAAATGCTGGGCCATTTTCAGGAATTTGTCATTTCCTCCACTGCAGTGCGATCTCAGAGTTGGTGTATTTAAGTAGGGGGCTGTGGGGGGCAAAGCCCTCACTTTATTTTGTGTGTCATTTTTTTTTTTTTTGGCCCAGCAATTTTTGATTCCCTGGGAAAAAAAATCACTGCTCTGGCCATTCGAGATTTACAGCTTTCGGTTAAGCTTTGTCGAGGTAAGAGGGTTCACTCTTTATAGGTTTCGATCTTCTAATATAGACTCTATAAAAGTAGAGGTCCCCATAATTAGATCAACATTTTGGACCACAGCATTTCAGTGTCTTCATTAATAGCATGCATAAGTCACTTAAAAACTGGCAATATTGTCTAACAACGAACTTGAATAATGCTATGACAAAGCTGCTAAATATGCAGCAAATACCTATTTCAGAACCCATCACTGTATAGCACAAAAAAGCTTAAACTGATTAGAACTACCCCATCAACGAATATATTAACAGCTTCTTACCACCGACAGTATTATCCATCATCCATCTGCTTGTCCAGCAATCTATATCCATGTATCCCAGCTTTGCAACCTAACCATGTCCCAGTCTTTGGACGTAGGCATATTCTATCTTCTGCAAGTCCGAACCTTACCATGCTCCATCCCATACACTTCCAACTCTCTTAACATAACCTTGACATGTTTTTCACATATCCCATCCTCCCAGCTTAATAATGTACAATCTTCCTTGTATTGCAGCCTCCAAAGCTGAACAATGTCACATTTCGCACATCCTAACCTGCCAGCATGACATTATATCATCTGCCAGGTATCATAGTTTTCCCATGTTTACCATGTTCCGCTTCCCCTGTTATGTCTCAGAATGCCAAATTGACCATTCCCTATGCTTCAATTCCCCAATATCCCATCTACCCAAACTAAACATGTCCTACTTCTACATTTCCCAACCTAACCATCTTCATTCTACCACTGAAATGTTATTCCTCTATTAGCTTACTCCTGTCCCACGTAAAATAATTGCATGTTCACCACCTAACACCCTGCACACATTGACAAGTCCTTGAACATAATAACCTGTTGACTATCTGGGTCTGATACAATTCTCTATGTCAAGCCTTCTCCGAAGTCTCACTGCTAGGCCTTGGACTTGGAGACCTGTTCTTCAATGGTATATAAAAAGGACCATTCTGGTTTCTGGAATGGAAATATAGTTAGAATAACAACAAAATAAAGTAACTATTGGCTCATCATATAAATGTAGAGGTCCACATAATTAGATCAACATTTCAGAGCACTGAACTACAAAACATTAAAGCCAAATGGCTGATGTGCTTTGATGATGAGCACTGGTTATTGCAGGAAGACTCGTTTGACTGAGATCATGGCACAGTGGGAATCAGTAAATTTATCATTTTCCCCACTGTAGTCTGATCTTAGACTTGGTATATGTAATTAGCAGAGGGTGTGGCGGGCACAGTAGTGCCCCCCTCCGCAAAAACAATCTGGCTTTTTTGTATTTTCATAGTTTTAGGACTCTGATGATTTGGTTGTGATGTTTTGTGGTTCTGACATTCTGAATGACATGGATCAAAAAGTAGGGTCAGAACAGATGACATACACCTATGGTAGTATGAGAAAAGAAATGCATCTGAACAGAATATAATGTTTGAGTTTTGTTTCTTAGGGAAATAACAGATAAGGTGCAGGAATTATGTATTTATAGAAAAATCAGGAGTGTAAGAATATGCATTTTGGACAGCATGGCAAAGAATGTAGAGATACAAACATTATGAGTATGGAAGTTAGACCTTGTGTTTCAATATCCTGCCAGCCCTTCTTTGTCAACAGTTATTCATGGAAGGTTATTCTTTTTTACATATGTTAAAATTATAATTGTGTAGAAGATGGGCTGCCACAGTGGTGCCGCCTCACAGCAAGAGGTTCTCTGGTTCGATTCTCGACTGGGGTGCCTTCTGTGCAGAGTTTGCATGTCCTCCCTGTGGTCGCATGGGTGTCCTCCAGGTGCTCCAGTTTCCTCTCACATCCCAAAGACAATGCTGTAGGTGGATTGGGCACTCTAGGTGTGTGTGTGTGTGTGTGTGTGTGTGTGTGTGTGTGTGTGTGTGTGTGTGTGTGTGTGTGTGTTCCTTCTGTAGGCGACACTATAAAACGTCACTGCTAATCATTCTGCGGACAGTTCTGCTGTGGACACCCCTAACAGGGATATGCTGAAAGATGATAATGATTATTATTGTGTAAAAGACTTGCTGATACATAATTATGGCAAACATCTGCCATGTACTGCTTATTGTTTATTAATTGTATGTTTTGTTTAATTTTTCTTAGTAATTCTACTTACACATAGCATTTCTCAGCTGTTATTGTATAATCTTGTGTCTAGTTTTCATTTTCTAACTAGGTTATGAGTGAAGAAGGCCCAGAGGTCCATCTCACATAACTGCTAAGTAAAATAAATACAGTAATGTTACAGAAATTCACAAAGGGATCTTTATTAACTATGCAGTTTCTGCTGATACTTTTTTGTAGGATATAGTATCCCAATGGAGCATCTACATTTACTAACTGAGAGAGATGAAAAAATTCCATGTGGTTGTCCAGAAGAAAGAGTAATGTTACTGAAAAACAAGCATCCTGACGGCATTACTGATGGTAAGTATGTTGTCAAAACAACTGTTTGGGTTTTCATCATTAGAAGGTGAAAGTAAATTAAAAATGTTGTGTGTGTAAAAGAAGCAGTGAGCATACTTAAAGATAGGTGTACAAGTCACCAATTATTAGCCTCAAGGACTCTGAGTTTACTGTTTTTTCACTAAAATATTTCAAGGTCTTTCTGGTCCGTTATGCTGCTTTCTATGTTTGTTGTCACTGTTATTTTGCACTAGGACTTTCTAAAGGTGGATGAGACCTGTCAGCCAGAAATAATCACTGCTGAAACAGATGAAAACAGATGAAATCTGGGAAGGGCAAGTGCACAACAAAATAATTTCATATGCGGTAAAATAAAAATAACATTTGGAGAGGTAAGAAAAAATATGCATGACAGAACCAAAATATGAGTACAAGGGGCAGACGTTGAGCCCAATACTGATAGGGTAGGAAGCACATCGTGTCATAACAAATGTTTCTCAACATTCCTCCTGTCAGAACATAGGTTTCCAAGCAGATATTGCTGCCCTGAGCTGTCTACATCTAGTATTTGCTCCATTTTGCTTTGAGATCAAATTACAGTAAAGAGGATAAAAAGTCCTGGGGGTCAGTGGAGATGAAATTTATATGCATTCATCAGCACCATCAATGTCATCTCTCAGTGGTTTCTGGCTGACTAAATTTGTAGATGATTGCAAATTAGGATCTGTCACTGAATCTCCCACTGACACAAATGATCTCCTTATATTCACCGCTGCAGTATTCTTCACTAATGGGATTCCTTTGCCGTGAAGCCCTCCGTCCGGCCACTTTATAAAAGATTTCTGTTACTTTAAGGTACGCTGAACATCACCTGCTTACTCCTTGCATAAGGTAGGGCATAAAGGTGATGTTCAGGCGTACTATCCTCAGAACTTTTTTTGCCGCCAGTCCGCACATTGTTTTAACCGCCAGTCTATTTCTTACATCTGTTTTTTTGCCGTTTGTTGTTTTTCTGTGCTTGCTCCTATTTCCTGGAATCCTCACAGTTGCAGATAAGTACCCAGTTGGGTTTTTGGTTGCTTTTCTGTTTGTTTAGTGCTGTTTGGAGTTAATGTAATCCAGGAAGGGTAAATGCCAGTGTGGGAGACTAATTCCCCATAGAGACCATCACAATAAGTGTCTTTTTTGTCTTGGTGCTGCTCACGACCATACGTCTTGTTCAATTTGTCAGGCGTTTGTCCCCAAAATTCTTCATAGTAGGCTTTCTACCCTTTCCTTGTACCTTGAGAACCAGCATCTTAGGCTTCTTGCTGCACGTACTATGGATGGAACTTCCTGCCCTGAGGGTCAACCATCTGGAAAGAGGAAGGTGCATAAGGTAAGGTTGGAATCTTCCGCTGTCCATCCTCTGCCGGGTGTTTCTCCTGTGGTTATTATGCACCCGGAGGGTCACTCAGTTGTTTTGTCAGATTCTTCTACCACCTCTGGGTTGGGAGCCAGTGAATATCTTGCAGGCAGAACATCCGATGAGGCTTTGCAGGCATCCATTTTGGGCATTGAGGAAACCACGGTTGACTCTTTCTGAGGGGTCTAATGGGGTTCCACAGTTTCTCTTTCGGGAGGAGGGGCCTACTGCGGTTGTGGAATGCTGTCCTGAGTCTGGACCTTCTCAAGTTTCCGGGATGGCTGTCCCTTTGAAGAAGAAACAGAAGACTAATTATGTCTTTCTGCTCCTCGGGATCCATATTGTGAGTGGCAGGCCTTTACTCAGGGGTTATTTAATGCTTTTCTGTCGTTACAGCCTCTGCAAAGGGTTTCAGTTCCTGCTTCTGTTTGGCCCACCTCTTCCTCTGAAAGGCCCAGGGAATTCCATTCATCTGAGGGGGATTCTGATGATGACTCCCTTACTTATTCTGCCCAGTTTCCTTCTCCTTTGGACTATGGGTCTGAGGGGGAGGATTTTTATGCTCTTGATAATCCCTCTGAGGACATTACATTTGGGGATACTGTCTCTCTAGGGTGATGGACTTTTTTAAGTGGGATTGTGCCCAGGTTTTGGATATCCATAGAGGTACTATGAGTTACTGCAAACTGAATCTCCTAAACCTGCAGCCATACCTCCTATCTTGCCTGCTTATTACATGCTTTTCCCACTGCCTCTAAGGTGTCAGATTCTCTGCCCCCTGCTCCCAGGAAGTCTGATAGGTTTTACAGGGTGTCTGAGGATTGTTCCCTTTTGTTTAAATGTCCTGTTGCTGACCCCTCTGTGGTGTCTGTAGCCTCTGATAAGCCACCTCAGTTGCTTCCTTCATCCAAGTTGCTGCCTTCTGACTAGGACAGTAGGGCCATGGATAGGCTAGGTAAGAACATTTATACTTCTCTACCCTGGCTTTTAGGGCTGTTAATTATCAGACCAATATTTCTAGGTATGTCTTGGCTCCTCTTTTCAGGCCTGTCTGGTTCTTTCTGATCTTCCAGACTCTGAGGGTAAATCTTCTGCTCTTTCCTTGCTTGGGACTTCCTCTAAGGTTGTACATCATTCTATCAAATGTAGTTATGATGCTGCAGATGCCTCTTCTAGGGCTGCTGCTTCTGGCTTGGTTCTGAGGGAGGTATTCCTGGCTTCGGCTTCAACATTTGCCTAATGATATTAAGGCTAAGTTGCTGGATGCTCCTCTGGATAATACTCTTTTGTTTGGTGAAGCAGCTGCTGGTTTATTTAAGTCTCTTCAGGACAAGGGGAAGGCCTTGCAGGAGCTTAAGCATGTCTTTGTTTCTCCTGTGCCTAAGTTTCAACACTACTACCCTTCTAAGCCAGCCTTTGTTCGTAGGTGGTCTCGCCCTCCTTCTAAAGGTAGAAAGGGTAGTAAACATTCTCCTCCTGCTAAGGCCACTAAGACTGCAGGGATTCTTAAGACTTCCTTTTGCCAAACCAGGTACTATCTGACTATCCACCCATTCCCAGCCACATTCCTCTGTCCCTTTGCCTTTTCCTTCTGGTTTGGCTCCGGATCACCCAGTATTCTTGGGTTTTGTCAATCATTCGTCAAGGGTACTTCATGGTCTGGCTTTCCTGTCCTCCTTTTATGGGCATTCCTCAACCTCCTTGGGAACAGCTTCCTTTTTTCCCAGAGGTTCTTCAGGACCTGTTGTCTCAGGGCACTATTCAGGAAGTGCCTGTGTCCCAAAGGGGGGAAAGGGTTTTAGTCAAGACTGTTTCTAGTGCCCAGAAAAGAAAGTACTTGGAGGCCTGTTCTAGACCTATCCTATCTGAACATCATGCTGAAGGTGCCTTCCTTTCAGAAGTTATCCCTTCAGTCCCTTTTTCCTCTTTTGCTCCCTCAGGCTTTTCTGGTGTCTCTGGATCTCAAGGATGCTTATCTCCATATTCCAATCCATCCCTTTTTCAGGAGTTTTTTGCATTTCTCTGTTGCTTCCTGGCATTTTCATAGATTAATACTAGGCTACCTGCCCTTGTGGGTCATTTTAAACCTAGCCAATCACTCCATGTGAGAATCAAAGTCTGTACCTTGTGTTTGTAAGGTAAACACCCTAACCATTATGCCAACCTGTCACCAAATAATCAGCCCTTGCAAGTCTTGAACCCAGGACCCTGCACACCATATCCACAGCAATTTACCACTAAGCCATCCTGAGCTGTTCTGTGCTTTGCTCTTTGGCCTTTCTACTGCCCCAAGGGTGTTCACCAAATGCTTTGCTCCTGTGATTGCCTTTTGCAGACTTCAGGGGATCCAAATCTTTCCTTGTTTGGACAACCTGCTGATTCAGTCATCTTCTCCAGAGGCTCTTTTGCAAAATTTTCATTTTACCATTTCTCTTCTTCAGAGTCTGGGGTTCACAATAAACGTTAACAAATCTTTCCTGACTCCTTCTCAGGATTATGTCTTCCTGGGCTGCAGGTTTCAAAATGGTGCCAATGCTGGCATCACTGCCTCATCCGAAGGCATTAACTCTCATTTCTTTCTTTCAAATTCTTCTTCCCCTGACCTCCATTTTGGCCAGGGAGTTTCTGAGAGCTCTGGGGTTCATGGCTTCTACCATTCCAATGCTGCCTCTGGCCAGGCTCCACATGAGGAAGTTCCAGTGGTTTCTGAAGTCGGTGTGGCTTCAACATGCGCATCCTCTAGACTTTCCTGATGTTCTTCGTGTTTCACTGTTGCAGTCATCACATTTGGGTTATCCCTGCCAGGGTAGCCTTCAACCGGCCAAAATACCAGAGACTTAGTATTTCTGCTTCGGTTGCTGATGCTTGAGGACTGTCGTCAGGTCACCAGTAGTATAAAGTAAGGCAGCCAACACCGTTACATCAGTCTTTCTTGCCGTGGAGCCTGAAGCAGAAGCAGTTTGCACAAGTGCCGGTCGGCTGCTACCTGAGTTTTCGTCTACCGAATTGAAGTTGAAGTCTTCTAAAGCTAATTACCCTGTTGGGGATCCTTTTTTCTTGCACTAACCGATGTCAGAAAAAGTTAATAATTGTCTTACCTGTGGAAAGCAAATACCACACAGAGACTTCCACTCTTACTGCGTCACTTGATTAGGCCCAGACCACGACGTCCCCCATTTTCGCTTCTGTGTTTTGTTCTGCGCCAGAACTATCCATCGTCGGGCCCTTATTGTAGCTAGATATTTTAGCTTACAGTCCTCGAATTCCAATATGGCTTTGGAAAGCCATCCAACAGCAGATCTTCTGAAAAAAATGTAAAAATAAAGACAGAGACAGACCGCACAGATCCAAACCTATCGATGATGTTTCCGGTAAGCTAGTCATCAGTTCTCCGGTACTCAGTGAGGCACTTTTGCAGCCCCTGATGCCTGCTTCTGTTGATTCACAGGTTGCTACCAAGACCTTTTCGGAGTCCAGTATGCGCAAAAATCTTCTTTGACTAAGGATCCTGCGATCGTCTCTGCCTTGGATGGGTCCAGAACCACTGAGCAGACACCGGCTTCCGCAGAAGTCCTTCACATTACCAAATCTGAATACAAACCGATGTCTTCTTTTGCGACTACCATTCTTTCTAAAACAACTGAGTTCCTTATGCCCAGGGTACGAACCACACCCAAGAAACCGATGACCCACTCTCAGGTCCCTGCTACCTTGCCTCAGTCTCAAATGCTTAACATGGCAGAAGACCTTATCATGCTGATCAGGGGAAGCCAATCTACCCCTCCAAAAGGAAAATAGATCTGTCCCCTGCAGTTTTGTCTAAACAAGAGTCAGATGAATCTGATGCTTCTGAATACAAAGACATGCAACCCTTCTCCACTTATGAGGATTCTGATGCAGAGGATTCCATTCCTTCAGCCTCTTCTCCCAGAGGATTTTTCATTTGGGAAAACCCTGCATTCTTTAAGGGAGCTTTTCCTGTGGGAGAGTCAAGACTACCCTCAGTCTAAAAAGAGACTCCAGAAATTCCTAGATCTTCCACAACACAGACCCTTGGCCATCCCCCCAGTCCTGGATGTTGTGGAGGATGTTTTCCTCGAATCCAGCTTGACTCCTGATGCTCTTCCTCTTGCTCCCAGAAAACCAGACAGGTACTATAGAGTCCCTGACTCACACAATTATCTTTTTAAAAATCCTACAGCTGACCTTGAGGTCATTTCTTAGGGGCTAAAAGGGATTAAGGCAACCTCTGCTAAGAATCCCACCCCCTCAGACAGGGATTCCTGAGCATTGGACAGATGGAGTAAAAAAGTATTACACCTCTGCTACTCTTGCTATCAGGGCACTAAATTGTCAGTTCCATATGCTGAACTTTCAGCAACATACCTTGGAACTCCTTAAACAAAAAATGTCTTCCTTTCCTGCTTTGGCAGAATCTAAAGATTTACAAGAGATAATGCATTCTGCAAGTCAAGTAACTAAACACACCTTGCACTGTGGTTTTGACACCCTAGACGTTTCTTGAAGGGCAGCAGTCACTGAATCTGTCATTAGAAGGCATGCATGGCTTAAGGAACAGCCCCTGCCAGACCATGGCAGATCTAAATTGTTGGATGCCACCTTACACAAAGATAAATTATTTGGCACTAAGGCAGAAGAGGTCTTAAAAAAGATGGAAGAAAAAGCAAAATGTATGCAAACAGTTAAGGATTTCTTGCAGGTCCAGCCCCCTAGGTTCAGCAGGCATTGTCCCTCCAAACACTGGTTGTTTCCTGCTCCCAGTAAACTGGCCCAGCGTACACATCATGTAAACAGACCCCCCCCCCAGGCAGTAGCCCCAGGGAATGCAGAGATCTAAGCAGTGGACTACCTCCACTACAAAACCAGGGAGTTGTAAGCCACTCCCTTATGGTAATGACTCACCTCCTCCACCCTCTCCCTCTGCCCACCTTCACTTACCCCTAGGAGGAAAACTCTCCTTTCACTCAAGCACCTGGGCCACCATTACCAAGGACCACTGGGTTCTGAACATTGTGTCTCAGGGATACAAATTTTCCCTCCACACCCTTCCAACCCCAAAAGGATTACCAGATCTACCACCAAATCAGTGGGCAGAGGCTCAAAAGCAAATCCTTTCCCTGCTCTCTATGAGGGCAATAGACCACGTTCCTGCAGAACAGATAGGCCAAGGTTTCTACTCCAGACTTTTTCTGGTGCCCAGAAAAGAGGGCACCTGGCATACTGTCCTTGATCTATCCATTCTGAACACCTTTCTGGTGATCCCAAAATTCAAAATGCTCACCCTCCAGCAGCTGCTACCCATGCTCTCCAAGTGTGCTTGGCTAGCCACCCTAGATCTAAAAGAGGCCTACCTCCACATTCCTATCAGGGAATCATGCAGGAAATATCTCCGCTTCAGGGCAGGATCTCAACACTTTCAGTTCTCTGAACTTCCCTTTGGCTTATCTACTGCTCCCAGAGTTTTCACAAACTGTCTGGTTTGGGCCATTGCCTTTTGCAGACAAAGAAACATTCAGATTACCCATACTTAGATGACTGCCTTATTCAGGCAGACAGCCAGGAAAGGCTGCTAAAGCACCTGGCCTTTGTAAAGACCCTACTAACCTCCCTAGGGTACACATTCAATGAAAAGAAATCCAAACAGGTGCCCACCCAAAGGATAATCTTCCTGGCAGCAAGTCTGGACACAGCATCCCAGATGGCATATCTTACTCCAGAGAAACAAATTTTCCTGACAGCCTATTTCACTCAACTAGCCACCAGGCCCCAGCTATCTGCAAGGAAGTTCCTGCAAGCGCTGCGGTTCATGGCATCTTGCATACTACTTATTCCATATGCCAGACTGCATATGTGGAAACTTCAATAGTACCTAAAGAGCCTTTGCTGTCAACTCTCTCAACTCTCTGGCAGACCAATTAAGCAGAAATCTTCTGGACCCACATGAGTGGCAACTCAACAGAAGTACCTTCACCTTAATAACTCAGAAATGGGGAACCCCAAAGGTCGACCTCTTTGCTTCCCACACCAACCATCACCTCAGCAAATTCTGCAATAGGGAGCATTACTGCATGGCTTGGAAAGTGGATGCCCTGTCCTTCCCCTGGGTCAGTCTATCAGTCTATGCCTTTCCTCCCCTACCTCTCATTCCCAGGATACTGCTCAAAATAAGAGAGGAAAAATAAAGGACCATTCTTATAGCTCCAGACTGGCCCCAGCAACACTGGTACCCCTTACTGCACAGCCTGTCCCCGCTACCCCCATGGCATCCTCCTCAGATTCAAAACCTCCTGACCCAAAGGGAAGGGAATTCATGCATCCCCAATTGCAGACACTCAGTTTGGCAGCTTGGCTTATTCCCTAACCCCGAACCAATCTGTCAACCTCAGTAAACAGCTTCTGGATGTTATCCATGAGGCCCAACATCCTATCACCAGAAAGTCTTATGCTGATAAATGGAAAAGGTTCTGCACCTGGATCCAGGCTAAGGGAGCCAATATGGCACAGCCCTCCCTCCCTGTCATTCTGGATTACTTAGCTGACCTACTACACAGTGGCCTCTCTTTCTTTCTCCTCTAAAAAAGTCATGCCTTTGCTATTTCTGCTCATTTTCCCACTGAGCAGCCCCTTTTCTCACACCCTTTGATCAAACAGTTCCTAAGAGAGGCTAGCAACTTGAGGCCACCAAGAACCAGCTTGGGACCTTAACTTTGTATTGAAAAAGCTCACCCTGCCCACTTTCGAACCAGCTTCTTCTGCAGAGCTAAATTTTCTCTCCTGGAAGACAGCTTTCCTTCTGGCCATCACTTCAGCCAGAAGAGTCTCTGAGCTGCAGTCACTCATGGCTGTGGAACCCCTCATCATCTTCCATGTAGACAGGGTATCCCTTAGGATGAATCCATCCTTCATGCCCAAGGTGGTGTCCAGTGTGACTCTCAACCAATCCATACATTTGCCCACCTTTTTCCTAATGCCCAGAACAAGGGGGAAAGGATTATTCACTCTCTAGATGTGCCCAGAAAGCTCAGATTCTGTCTAGACAGGATAAAATCCTTCAGAACGTCTGATCAATTGCTGTTTAGCTTTGCTACAGGGGCAGAAGGCAAAGCCATCTCCAAACAAACCTTTTCCAAATGGATAGCACACTGCATCAATTTCTGCTACAAACAGCATGGAAAGCCTCCCCCCAAGGGGGTCAAGACACACTCCGCCAGAGCAGCCTCAACCTCTGCAGCTTTCCTCAGAGCAGTCCCCATCAGGGACATTCTGTAGACTGCCACCTGGACATCTGTTCACACCTTTACCAAGCATTACCACCTGCCTCTCTTCTCCAGATCTTGGGCAGGGTTTGTCTCTGCAGTCTTGCAGGGCATCCTAGCCAGCCCCTCATTTCCTTGACTGCCTCCACCCATTTCTTCAGCTTTGGGAATCAACCCAAATGTGATGACTGCAACACTGAAACATGAAGAACATAGTACAGTTGTGTACACTTACCATAAATGTAGATGTTCGAGTGTATTCACTGTTGCAGTCCTGGTTACCCTCCCTCTGTATTCACTGTTGCAGTCCTGGTTTCCCTCCCTCCATCCCCTTTTCTTCTCTTTCTCCTTTTATTACCATTCTTCCTTGTTGTTCTCCTTTCCTTACAAGGGACATATTGGTATTTATTTTCCACTGGTGGGGTTTTTCCACCAAAACCTGGCCTCCTACATGGGGGCTCCTGACAGGTTAGGGCAAGAAAAACTGATGGCGTCAGCTGCCTTACTTTATACTACTGACGACCTGACGTTAGTCCTCAAGCGACAGCAACCAACACAGAAATACTAAGTCTCTGGTATTCTGGCCGGCCGAGGGCTACCCTGGCATGGATAACCCAAATGTGATGACTGCAACAGTGAATACACTCTAACATCTACATTTATGGTAAGTGTACACAACTGTACTTTCCTCTTCTCTCATGTCTCAAGGTCGAACTTCTGTGGTGGGTTCAGAAGTTGTCTCTGAATCCTGGGCTCCCGTTTCAGCCTCTGCTTCCCTCTCAGGATCTGTTCACAGACACTTCGAATGTTGGATGCGGAGCAACGTTTGGCTCCCTGAGGGTTCAGGGACTGTGATCTCATCGGCAGAAAGTGCACATCAGCCTCAAAGAGATGTGGGTTCTTCTGCTGGCTCTTCAGGCTTTTCATGCTCTCTTCTTTACAGGGCCTCTCAGGGTATTCACGGACAATATCACGGTCATGTGGTATGTTAACAAACAGGGGGGTACACGATCTTACCGTCTTTGCTGGCTGGCACTTCTGGTTTGGTTCTGGCTATCCAGTCTCGTGTGACTCTTCAGGCAGTTTACATTTCTTCAGATAGGAACGTTGTAGTAGACAAGCTGAGTAGGCCCTTCACTCCATCTCACAAATAGATGCTTCATAGGGATGTATTTCTGGACATTGTTCACCAGTGGGGTATTCCTCAAGTAGATCTCTTTGCCTCCCCTCTGTTTTGTGCCAGAGTCCCAGATCCTCCGGTATGGAAGGTGGACGCCCTCTGTTTCTTTATGCATTCCCTCCCCTTCCTCTCATTCCGAGAGTCCTGTTTCAAGGTTCAACAGGATGCTTCCAAAATCTTGTTGGTGACTCCCCTTTTGGCCAAGACAGCACTGGTTCCCTCTACTACTGCATCTTGCCAGGGGCAATCATCACAAGTTACCTCACAGGATGAATCTACTCACACAGGACAGGGGGGTCTCTCATCCATCCCCACCTGTCTATGCTTCAACTGACATTGTGGGTGATAGGGTTTTGATTCCTCAAAGGCACTTTTTTTCTGAGGACGTGTTGCAGGCCAGGAAGCCTACTACTAGGAAATCCTACTTATCTAAATGGAAGAAGTTTTCTATTTGGTGTCTTTCTCATGACTTGGACCCACTGTCTGTGGATGTCCCTTTTGTTCTTTCTTATTTGTGTGAGTTGCTCACTGCTGGTTTAGGCTATTCTTCTATTAAGGCCCATTTATCAGCTCTTTCTGCTTGTCTGCCTTAACTCCCCCATTAGCTTCTAGATTTGAGGCTAAGCTGTTTCTAAAAGGTGTCCTTAATATTAGCCCTCCCAGGAAGCCTGTTCCTCCTCCCTGGGATCTTAATTTTGTTCTGGAAAAATTGACTCAGGCTCCTTTTGAGCCTGCTGTTTCAGCTTCCTTGCAACATTGTTCCTGGAAGACAGTTCTTTTGTTGGCCCTTACTTCTGCCAGACGGGTGTCTGAGTTGCAAACCCTTACGGTTTGTCCGCCTTTTTTGATATTTCATGAGGACAGGGTGTCCTTGCATACTAATCCTTCTTTTATGCACAAGGTGGTTAATGAGTTGTCGCTTAATCAGTCCATTAATTTGCCTACATTTTTTCCATCTTCACAATCTGACAGTGAGAGGGTGCTACATACCTTAGATGTACATAGACAGCTCAGATTTTATTTAGGTAATACTAAAGCTATCAGGAATTCTGACCAGTTGTTTGTTTCATTTCATCCTAGGCCTTTAGGTTTGGCTGTTTCCAAGCAAACTATTTCCACTTGGATATCAAAGGCTATTTCCTTTTGTTACTCTTTTCATGGCGAGAGCCTTCCTTCTTCTGGTAAGGCTTATTCCACTAGAGCTGTGGCTTCTTTTGGTGATTTTTTTCAAAGGCTTAGATGCCAGTTCTATTCTTGAAGTTACTACCTAGACTTCTGTGCATACCTTTACCAAACATTACCAGTTGGATGGTATCTCCAGATCTAGAGCTGGTTTTGCTGCTGCCATTTTTCATGGCTTCTTGGAGGCTCTGCTGCTTCCTCCTCCCAGGTTTCTTCTTGAGCTTTTGCCCTCTTCCATTAGTAAGGAATACTGCAGCGGTGAATGTAAGGACATAGTATAGTTGTGTAAAATCTTACCATAATGGTAGCTGTCCTTGCCTTCACTGCTGCAGTATTCACTCCCTCCTTCATCCCCCTGGTCTTTTTCCTTCCTGGATGTGCAAGTTCTCCTTGGTTTTCCTTGGACTGCTGTTTCTACTAGGGCAATCTGTTCTAAGGATAGTACACTTGAATATCACCGTTATGCCCTACTTTACGCAAGGAGTAAGCAGGTGATGTCCAGCGTACATTAAAGTGACAGAAATCTTTTGTAAACTGGCCAGACCAAGGAAGTCTTTGTTCCACTCTATTCTGCATTCATTAGACCTATCACTGAGTACAGTGCCCTCTTTGGCATGTACCTAACCAGGCATATCCAACAACTGGAACATCTACAGAGGGTCCTCACTAAAAGAATACAGGGCATAAGTAATATGTCCTATGCAGACTGCCTCAAGGCCCTATCCCTGTATTCTGTCTCTTACAGGCTTTTGAGGAGAGATCTATGCCTGGCATACAGGGCATTGTCAGACTCCACTCTGATGGATCTCCTGCATATCCACAAAAACAGCACCAGAATTACCTGTTCTAAAGACTTAAACCTTGCCTGTGATATAAATAGGAGCTGCTGGAGAGATAGGTATCTATCTCAGAGACTACCACGTCTATGGAACAGGCTCCCCATATATGTGAAGCAGAGTTCCGCCCTAACCCAATTCAAGTCCAACTTGGACAACTGGATGAGAAACCGGAAACTCATCCCTGGTTTGGCACCTGTGTCTCTAATGGACACAGGTAACCTATACATGGTTCTTCTTCTCCCAGGCCCATGCTTATACTTCTGAAGGGTATCAGAACTTGTCAGAGGTTTGGGATGCATGGCTAAGTTAAAAAGGCCCTTGTGGGCATTAGCCTAGTAAACACCTATGAACCAGCAGGAGTAGTTACATTGTGTAACAAGCTAAAAGCAGTACATTTTATTTTTTTCATAAAATAAGAGTAATGTGGCTTATTTGAGAATGAAAACCACGGAGAAAGAAAGGAAAAGCCTGTGCTTTGATGGGAGATGGAACAAAGGAATATATTGAGTGCTTTAATCTTCTTATTGCAAATTTAACTAAGGCGTAGACTAGGTTCATAAGTTTGATGAAAAATTTCAAGGCCTGTTTGCTGTCAAGGGGCTTGATGTCCGGGTGCCTAACAAATTCTTTCTTGAAGGTATGAACTGATAAGATGAGTTTAAATGAGAGAGGAAGTTTATTCCATAAGCATTAGAACCTTTGAGATTATATGTTTCATAATTTTTCACGGTATTTATGATATTAATTTTTATTGAAGCTGAATGTCCTCTTATGTTCAGTTACCACAGGGTATTCTAATCATAAGTTGTTGAGTAAGGTTGCCACCTATCTGTTATTTTTCTAGGTTATCCAGTATTCAGAGAGATTGCCAGACACTGTACAAATTTTGTTTTATTGTTTACGCGCACAAGGAGAATGCTACAGCTTGTATTAAAAAATGTTACTTTGTCCATTTTTTGACAGAAACTCTGTCCCTCACTGACATGCCCACTTGTGTCACAAAATGAGTGGGTGGAGTGGGTATGGAAATGGGTGGAGAAATGTGGGACTATATGGGGTACCAAACAAAAGATCGTCCTCCATAGTATATGAAGATGGTGAGTGTTTCTGTTTCCAAATTCCAGAATGCTGCATGTTTTGACATAGAAGGCAATGCCATTTCTTCTGCAAAATTTGTATGTAATGCTAAGCGCTGTTGGAAGAGGAATGATATCAGTGGGTTATGAACCATCCTTCTACGTTTTCCATTAGCTACATATTTGATGAACCACACAATGGAATAAGTTTTCATAGTAGAAAGAAAGATGCAGAAATGAGTGCCCCCCGGGTAAGATCATGCAGACGGAGGTTCCTGTGTTTGTCTGAGCAGGCCCCATGGCAGTAATGTCCATCACTTTGCAGAATATGCTTGTGAGACTCATCAGTCTGCAAGGGCCTCTTTCTGGACAGGGACCACAATAGCTTGCCTCCAGTTGTCAGAGACATAGGGTTTTAATGCTCTGTTAGGAATGGATGACTGAATAAATGTGTGTGCATGCATGTATGTGTGTGAGTGCATGTATGTGTCTGAATGCATATATTGTTTGTTTGTATACGTTGTACTGGTTACAGTCCACTCTGTCAAATACACATTTTGTTGACAGAGCTTACTACTGTATGAAATCATCATAAGCCTTCGTTTGTGCAGGAGTTTCCAAAAGGAACTTTGACTGTTGCTTTTCTGGATGGGATCTGCATGCAGTTACAGTACGCATATGTATATGCTAATGCCAAAACTTTTGGATGTCGCCAGTGTGTGCGTGCGTGCGTGTTTACTGATAAAGGTTAAAGTAAGGGCTAGGGCAGAGCGTAGATTTTTTCAGTTGTGGATGCGCACTGGTATATGTGAAGTGAATGTGTATGTCTTGTTGGAGGCAGAATTAGGGGAAAGTGTTCTAGTAAGGTACTGCAGGAGCTGGGTTAGAATTAGCGCATGAGTCAGGTGATGCAGGGGGCAGGGCAAATTCTGTTGCTGTAGTCGAAGCTTAAATTTTTCCCTAAATAGAAAAGCCTGCAAGATCCCACTAGAGTATAGATTACCTGAATACAATAAGTTGTAGAGGTAATACATATGCATTTATTCTAACAAGGATAACAGATACATAAGAAAAGGGGAGAGCACATGCACCAAGGCTTAAGAATGAAGAGAAACATAATGAAGTGGGTTAGATGTTAGTAAGGTGCAAAAGTTTTTGCATTAGCATGCCAACTTACAATAACCGCAATCACATACCATGCAGAAGTGGTAGAGCGCTAGAATTGCACCAGAGTTATGTGATGTATGTAAAAGTAATTTGGTATGATACTTAACAGCATGCTTAATTAAATAAATGTATGCAATTTTGAAATGACCTAAAGGAAATTAATGTATATTGTAGCACAGAAAACTAGTTGCCACTGATAGTTGCCCTTTAAGTTGTATGTTAAATTGGTAGTAATAGAAATTTTAATTGTATTTGTTAACTGACTCTGTAATAAAAATTTTAATTTTATTTTTTAACTGACTCTGTCCATGAGGCAAAAACACAGCTTACATTGAAGCATACAGCACAACAAGTGACCCCATAGAAACAGAACCTATAAAACTATTTAAAAGTTAGCTTCCAATCTGTACTAGATCCAAAATAGTAATTTTCTGCAGCACTGATAAATATTAATTATATGCTATATTGGGGCAATATGATGATGTCCATATTTTTCTATCAGAAAACAAACAGTTTGAAAAGAAGTGCAGGGAATTAGACATAAACTTACAAGCTTGTTAACCAAAAGGCTTCTGATCATAACTGTATGATTACAAACATACATAAGTTGTCTGCAGTCTTTAAAAACATAACTCATGCTTTGTGTACTATGACTCATACAATTAGCTTTCAGAAGTGGGCTATCAGGAACAGTATCATTGTTTAGACAGTGATGTTCTTAACAGTACTGTTTACTCTTTGTGAGTTGCATTTACAGTTACAGAAACATTGGACTTTTTTTTAAGTATGGCTTTGCAAATTGATTTTATCTGAAAGCTTCAGAATTTCCCACTGTATATGTCAAGAACTGTGGTATAAAGTGCCAAAGAGTTAAGTCTGAGGCCTTATTTAATTTCCACAAGGATAGTTACATTAAATAAGGACATATTAATGCTGTTTGGCACCCGCTTTCTAATAGGTATTTAGCCAAACTTCCGAAAAAGAGTAGGCCATTACTTTTCCCTTAAGTCTGTGTTTTGTTTATTGCAGAGTAACTGTACAACATTTTTTAAAAATACTCATAAGGCTAGAGAGAATATCAATTCTGTGGCATGGCTTTTATTTGCCAGTGGTACTGAGTTACCAAAGATCATCTGGGCCAGTTGGCTTCAAATTTTACAGCCAACTTTGTGTGTGTGTGTGTGTGTGTGTGTGTGTGTGTGTGTATGTGTGTGTGTGTGCGTGTGTGTGTGTGTGTGTGTGTGTGTGTGTGTGTGTGTGTGTGTGTGTGTGTGTGTGTGCGTGTGTGTACAGAGAGGATACTGCTAATAAGAGGGCTCTGTTACTGTCTTACTTCAACAACAGAGACAGTAGTCATTGCTGGAGCAGTAACACAATTCTCTTCTCTCTTACTGTCAAGTGTTGTATGCATTTTGGTATAGCTGGAATTTGGAAAAAAGATGGGACAGTGCTTACTTGCCCTTGTATGTTGACATGTTTGTCAGACAATAGTGGAATTTCACATTTTTGTTCTTTATTTGTTACGAGAATAAATCCTTGATAGAAGTGTTCATATTTTATAGTGTAGAATCATCCCATCTGGTCTACTTTACCTTCCAAGACTTTTTTTTTCTGTAATTCCCATTTTATTTAGTTAAAAATAACTCAAGTGGTCCTGTTGGACATAAACTTTCAACTCTCTGCATATACTACAGCTGACACCAGAAATATAGTAAACATGGGACCAGCTCTTTAAGGACACACATGCCTAAGCAATGACTGAATTCTGTCTGAGCACTTGTACAATTCTTGCCCACTTTGACAAGTGGATGAGTAATCCCACCTAATAGAATCTCTTGATATCTGATGGTCAGAGGCTGTAGTGTAATGATTTGCACTGCTAACCACAAAGTAGGTAGGTTATGGTATTAAGAACGTACGGTAAAACTGCACTGCTATCTTGGGTAATAGCCTATACCCACTGTACCCAAATAAGCTTTATTCTGTACAGCTGCAGATCAGAAATGTACTCTCTGTCTCCTCAGGATTTTGCTCACTTCATAATGAACACAGTGCCTTACAGTGCAGTGTTACCAATAGTAATTGAAACTTGTCCATAATTATTTTGCACACAGTATTTTCCAGAAGGAGGCGATGATAAATTGTATATTTCCATTAACAATTCCACCTTCCCTGTCTTTTTGATTATGCTGTCAGTAGTCAAGTCAATTTTCTGCAACCTTTAATTTTTGTTTCCATTTGTATCTACTGAAATTCACTTTAATATTCCTATTGTATCCACATCTAGGTATTTTACATATCTAATGCATTTAAGTTAAAGTATGCACTCCATCATATAAAAGCTTTTTGATCTGGTTCCAAACAGTTTTTATGGTCCTATCTGCAGCATATTGGATAGTTGTACATGAATAAAGCCATTATGCTGCATGTACTTACAAATCATTGTTGTTAAGCATTCCTTCATGAATAAAGCCACTGCGTTACATATTATTGCTGTTAAGTATGGTTTCACTTGAAATAAATACAAGTTGAACCAGCAACCAAAAATAAAACGTATTTTTATTAATTTCCAGTCACTGTTTGTGATTTTATTTACAATTCACATTGTGTTTCATTGTTTTGTGGTTTATCTACTGGTTTTATTTGAAACCCACTAGTGTAGGTAATGAACATAGAATGTCACTGAAGCCTTAAAAAGTTCATTTCAGTTATTTAAGATGACTAATGCTAAGGGTAAGTAAAGCTGAAGTGAGTACGAGTAATGCATGCTGCTTGCAGAAAAAGAGAGAGACTGTAAGTGCACTGAAATGCATTAAACATACATGGAAATACATTGAAAGTCTTACAGGTATCAGAATGTAAATGTCAGACACATTAGCTTTGCTAAATGTATCTTCAGAAGCAGCATTAAGGAGTACTGATCAATGCTGTTTACTAGAATTAGAAATTTAAAAAGATATATCTGAGGTTGCATTTGCATGTCATTTTTTACTGTCAATTGTTATGGCAAGAAAATAAAAGTGTCATTGTATATGCTTACAATACTCTGATATGTTGATTTTCTTTTAAGTTGACAGGAATGCAGACTCCAGTGAGATTCAGACATGTTGGTCATCACATTGGAAAGACTTTTGTTCTGAATATGACAAGGCTTTGCCTGTCAAGATAGAAAGCACAAGGCATGACAAGGCACAGTCTCGAAATGGTTGTTGTAACTACATGGAAGTCAATGAGAGCGTTAACAAGAATACGGGTTTAGAAACAGAACTGGAAATTTATGGATGGAAATGGCTTGATGAGAGCAAAAAATGTGTATTTCATAGTAACAATGTAAAGGATAAATTTGTTTCCTGTGACCAAAGACAAAAGGATACCATTGTAGCATGTAAACAGGGTCCCTGTAGAGAGCAGCTGAATGAATGTGTCACATTTGACAAACGTTTTACAAGTAAAATAAGTTTAGCAGAGTATCCATTCCATACCAGTCAGGAATCATATAATTATAATCCGTGTGACAATGTAGTTTTGGGTAAAAGAACTTCAGCTGTACATGAGATTATGCGGTATAGAGAGAAACCACATAAATGTGCCAAGTGCAACAAGAGCTTTGCTAACAAGAATATCCTAGCAAGACATCAGTCAGTGCACTCTGGGCAGAAGCCCTGCAAATGTGCCACATGTGGCAAGAGTTTTACAGCGAGGAGTAGTTTGGTACAACACCAGTTACTGCATACTGGACAGAAACCCTTTATATGTGTCACATGTGGCAAGAGATTTCCAGTTAAGGGTAGACTGACACAACATCAACGAACCCACTCTGCACTGAAACGATATAAATGCTCACTTTGTGACAAGCGTTTTACAGATAAAACCAGCTTGGTAGCACACGAACTTATGCACACTGGACAGAAACCCTATCAATGTTCCATGTGTGATAAAGGTTATACAGTTAAAAAGAGACTGATGGAGCATCTGCGTTCCCACTCTGGACAGAAACCCTATAAGTGTGTCATTTGTGGCAAAGGTTTTATTGTTAAGATAAGCTTGGTGCGACATGAGACTGTCCACACGGGGCAGAAATTGTATAAATGTGAAATTTGTGGTAGAGGCTTTAATGTTAAGGTTAGTTTAGTAGATCATCAACATATCCACAGTGGGCAGAGATCTTATAAATGTGACATCTGTGACAAGAGTTTTGCCTACAAAAGTAGTTTAGTAGCACATCAGATTACCCACAGTGGGCAAAAGACACATAAATGTGACATCTGTGACAAGAGTTTTGCCCACAAAAGTAGTTTAGTAGCACACCAGTTTGCCCACAGTGGGCAGAAACCACATAAATGTGATATCTGTGACAAGAGTTTTGTCTGCAAAAGTAGTTTAGTAGCACATCATTTTGCCCACAGTGGGCAGAAACCACATAAATGTGACATCTGTGGCAAAAGTTTTGCCCACAGAGGTAGCATATTAGCACATCAGTTTGCCCACAGTGGGCAGAAGCCACATAAATGTGCCAAGTGTAACAAGAGCTTTGCATTAAAGGCTAACATGGTAAGACATCAGTTGGTACACAGTGAGCAGAAGCCTTATAAATGTGATATTTGTAACAAGAATTTTAAACAGAAACAATGTTTGTTTAAGCATAACTGTGCACGCAATGGGAAAAAGAGAAGGCAGGGGCTGAATGACAGACAGAATCAACAAGTGAAGGAAAGTAGTATTCGTGAAAAGGAATTCATCCATGAGCCGCGGTGAGATCCTTCATACATTAGACCCTGTTTTTACAAAATCTAAACAAGACAGCAGTGACACGTAGACTGGATTATAGATATTGTGGAGAAATGTAGGTCAAATAATAATAAAGAGGCATTGGTCACAGGGTAAAAAATGCCCTCTCCTGTAGTACACAAGGCAGAGGGAAACAGTAGTGCACAACTAAAGAAGAAAAAACTGATACATTTTGTGGTACCAAGAAGGAAGTACCACAATTTATTAGTCTGTGTTTGGTGTGTTTCTGTGGAGTATTCAGTTTTACAAGAAAAAAAAAGTGGCAGTTCAAGTGAGATGTATGAAAACAATAAAGTAAACTGCTGCATATAAGAAGGAGGTTTTGTATTCTTTATTTTGTACAACAAACCCAGAATTTCCACCCAGATAAATAGCAAAAATAAGAAAGAAAAGTATTTTCACAAGAAAAATGTAAAACCTGTGGATAACAATTTAGAATCCTTAATGTGCCAGCTGGGACAAAAATTACCTAGATGAAGCAGCATCAGACTTCCTGAAAAAAGAAGGGACAGAGGAAGTGATGAAAGATAAAGATCATAAACGGAGGTTATTTATTTTCCATTTGTTGACCAGGAGAGTCCGACTGGGCCATAGCTGGCCTATTTTCAGCAGAGCACCAGGGCGAAAAGCTCCACAAATACAATGTTCAATTAGTATATAAGACACAATGAAAGTTACAAAGATGTTGCCAAATTGCAACATACAAATATATAAAAAAAACTGAATTCAGATACATGGGTAGAGAATACAAGAGATATACACAAATATGAAAGGTAAATAAAAAAAAGTAAGGTTTAAGCAAAAGTAATAGGTACACCACCTAAAAAAGAATAAATCAATACATTTTAGAGTAGTATTTATGTAGACTGATGAATGAATGTAGCAAAGATGGTGAAAGGACAGAATGGTTTAAAGAAGCACAGAAAACACAGAGGATATGAAGTGGGATGAAGCAAAAGTCAGACAAATGTAGACAAAACTAACAAAGACTTAGTGGCTGAAGATATTAACATTTTTGCAAAAGATTTCACCCTGAATAAAATTATTTATATGCACACAGAGAAAAGACCCCAACCCCAATTAACAACAGTAAAATAGATACCCCTTTGTAAGAGCGAACCTGCAAGCCATCTTAATAACTGTAGACCAGCAACTTACCTTCTGACAATATACAAATTGTAAGCTGGAAATGATGCAGACAGAGTTTATAGTCACTTAAAAAAACTCAGTCATTCCAGTAGAACAATTGAGTAAAGAAACTAAATTGTATGTAACAAAGGATCATTCATTGTTAAATACGGTCATAATAGAGAACTGTAAAAAATGGGGGTGGGGGTACGTATGTCATGAATAGCTTACAGAACAGATTTTAACAGCATCCCATATTCATGGATTATGGAATGCTTACAGGTTTAGAAGATACATCCTACTTTTATCAGCCATGCAGCGATGGCTATAAAACAGTGACAGTCCACGTTCCAATTTAGTCATAATAAAGTACAAGTTAGTATCCTAGAGATAAAAATCCAAAGAAGGAAATTCCGGAATGATTCTTTATCAACACTACTGTTTTGCCTTGCCCTTAACTCTTTAAGCTGTTTACTTAATAGATTAGGCAATGGTTACAGCTTAATGTCCAGAAAGCAGCATTGTTCAAAGACATCTCCTCTATTTTGTGAACTATTTAAACTGTATCGTTCATCAGACAAGCATCTGAAAGCGCAACTACAATGGGTTAAAACTTTCTCAAATGGTATAAAAATGACATTTGGTTTTGACAAATGTGCAAAAGCAACATTTGTAACAGGAAAACTGTACCACTAAAAATATATCAACCTGGTACAGGAATGTGAACAGAAGGATGTGTAGAAATGTTTGGGAACAGATGAAGAGTCAGCAATAAAGGACAACCAAATGAGAACAAAGCGTTGTAAGGAATACTTCAGAAGACTAAAGGTAATGTTGAAAAATGCCTTGGCATCTAGGAATAAAGTTCAAGCTATAAATCAGCTTGTTTCTGTCCTTACAGCTTTGGTGTGATTGATTGGCCGTAGAAAGCTCTGGATCATCTTAAAAAAGACTGATGATCATGCTTATCACATGATACAATCAAAACAGTGCATGACAAGATTATACATCCCTTTGTCTGAAGGGGAGCTATATGTCTCCTCAGAATTGACTAAAATATTTATTCTTTCGTGTGTGTGCAGTTGTATAACCTAAAAATTAGGAAGTGTACCCAAAAAAGATAAAAACTCTTATCAAAGTGATTAGACAACTAAGAGGACTAAACAACTCCAACAAAGCAAATTTTGAGGTAAAGATTGGTTCGCAGGCCAGCGCATTCTTTAGCATGTACAAAACCTTAGTGTGCTAGACTTTTGGTAAATGGAGCCCCATTCACAGAACCTGGAGATCCAGCAAATCTTCTGGCTGACAAATTCTCCAAATTTAACCCCCTCTAATCCCCAGCTGCACCCCAAGAAATGCCAACTAACACAATCCTTCCAATTATTAGTAGGGAGCAGGTCTTAAATGCACTGTGTATGGCCAAGGATACATCTGTGATGGGCCCCAGTAATATCCCAGAGTACCTCCTAAAAGGCCTAAGATATGACTTTTTTTTTTTAAATATTTTTATTGACTTCTCAGGGCCACTAGACAAATTTCCTCCTCACACCAAACACTAAGAAAAACTGCAGATTGCAAGCATGCACCAGAGAGCCAAAGGAAAACAGCTAAAGTCAAATTTACTAAACCACAGTATAAAAATAATTACTAAGCTGAGCACTTTCATCTTGTCAGTGTAAGACTTCATCAGAACAATAAGTAAAAATCACAGCACACATTTATGTCTCCCTCATTGCCGTATGATTCAAAGTGACAAATCCAAAAATTCAATTGATTCATTTTATTTAATTGATTATTTGAGATGTTAATCTAGTACTATGATTTCAAATACATAAACTTTTCCATCAAATAAAATCACTTAGAAAACTTTTTCCAAATGCATATATACATGTACTATATAAAAAACTTTTATGACTTTATAACTTGGCCGTATGCATTTTCAGGACACTAATCATCTTCTTTCGCCTGTTCCCGTTAGGGGTTGCCACAGCAGATCATCCGTTTCCATTTCTTCTTGTCCTCTGCATCTTGCTGTGTCACACCAACCACCTGCATGTCCTCTCTCACCACATCCATAAACCTTATCTTAGGCCTTCCTGTTTTCCTGTTACCTGGTAGCTTCATCCTTAAAATCTTTTTCCCAATATACTCAGCATCCCTTCTCAGCACATGTCCACACCAATGTAATCTTGCCTCTCTGGCTTTGTCTCCAAACCTTCCAACCTGGGCTGACCCTCTAATATACTTATTCCTAATCCTGTCCACCCTCGTCACACCCAGTGCAAATCTTAACATCTTTAACTCTGCCACATCCAGCTCTAACTCCTGCCTTTTTGTCAGTGCCACTGTCTCCAACCCGTATAATATAGCTGGTCTCACTACCCTCTTGTAAACCTTCCCTTTCACTCTTACTGGTACTCGTCTATCACAAATCACTCCTGACACTCTTCTCCACCCACTCCACCCTGCCTGTACTCTCTTCTTCACCTCTCTTCCACACTCACCATTACTCTGAACTATTGACCCCAAGTATTTAAACTCATCCACCTTCATCACCTCTACTCCTGGCATCCTCACCATTACTTTATCCTCCCTCTCATTAACACACATATATTCGGTCTTAGTCCTGCTGACCTTCATTCCTCTTCTCTCTAGAGCATATCTCCATCTCTCCAGGGTCTCCTGCAACTGTTCCCTACTCTCACTACAGATCATAATGTCATCTGCAAACATCATAGTCCACGGGGGCTCCTGTCTGATCGTGTCTGTCAACCTGTCCATCACCATTGCAAATAAGAAAGGGCTCAGAGATGATCCTTGATGTAATCCCACCTCCACCTTAAATGCATCTGTCACTCCCACTGCAGACCTCACCGCTGTCACACTACCCTCGTACATATCCTGTACCACTCTTACATACTTCTCTGACACTCCCGACTTCCTCATACAATACCACAACTCCTCTCTAGGCACCCTGTCATACGCTTTCTCTAAGTCTACAAAAACACAATGCAACTCCTTCTGACCTTTTCTGTACTTCTCCATCAACACTGTCAGAGCAAACATCACATCTGTAGTGCTCTTTCCCGGCATGAAATCATACTGCTGATCACTAATTATCATGTCGTTTCTTAACCTAGCTTCCACTACTCTTTCCTATAACTTCATGCTGTGACTGGTCACTTTAATCCCTCTGTAGTTACTACAGCTCTGCACATCACCCTTATTCTTAAAAATCGGTACCAAAACACTTTTTCTCCATTCCTCAGGCATCCTCTCACTTTCCAAACTTTCACTAAACAATCTGGTTAAAAACTCCACTGCCATTTCCCCTAAACACCTCGATGCTTCCACAGGTATGTCATCTGGACTAACAGCCTTTCCAGTCTTCATCCTCTTCATAGCTATCCTTACTTCCTCCTTGCTAATCCATTGCACTTCATGATCCACTATCCCCACATCATCCAACCTTCTCTCCCTCTCATTCTCTTAATTCATCAGCCCCTCAAAGTACTCTTTCCTTCTGCTCAACACACTGTCCTCACTTGTATGTTTCCCTCATTATCCTTTATCACCTTTACCTGCTGCACATCTTTGCTAGCTCAGTCCCTCTGTCTAGCCAATCTGTACATGTCCATTTCTCCCTCCTTAATGTCTAACCTTTCATACAACTCTTCATATGCCTTATCCTTAGCCTTCGCCACCTCTCTCTTTGCCATGCACCTCATCTCCTTATACCCCTGTCTACTTTCTTCATCTCTCTGACATTCCCACTTCTTCTTTGCCAACCACTTTCTCTGTATACTCTCCTGTACTTCCTCACTCCACCCCCATGTCTCCTTGTTGTCCTTCCTCTGTCCAGATGTCATGCCAAGCACCTTTCTAGACGTCTCCCTTACTAGCTCTGCTGTAGTTACCCAGCTATTTGGTAACTCTTCACTGCCACCCAGTGCCTGTCTTAACTCTTCGCTGAACTCCACCTGACAATTATCATTTTCAATTTCCACCATTTGATCCTTGGTGCTGCCCTCACACTCCTTCTCCTCTTCTTGATCACCAACGTCATCCTACAAAACAATTCCTATGATGCCTAACTACACTTTCCCCGGTCACCACTTTACAGTCTTCAATCTCCTTCAAACTGGCCCTGCTACATAAGATATAAGCCACCTGTGTGCATCTTCCTCCACTCTTGTATGTCACCCTATGATCCTCCCTCTTGTTAAAATACGTATTCATCACAGCCATGTCCCTCCTCCACTACCATCTGCCCTTCTGCTTTCCTTTGTTTAACACCATACCTACCCATCCCTTCCTCATCCCCACTGTTCCCTTCACCAACATGCCCATTGAAATCTGTTCCAATCACCACTCTCTCACCCTTGGGTACAGTCATCACCACTTCATCCAACTCACTCCAAAATTTTTCTTTCTCATCCATCGCACACCCAACTTGTGGAGCATATGCACTAACAACATTCATCATTACACCATCAATTTCCAGCATCATAAACATCACTCTATCCGACACTCTTTTCACCTCCAAAAAACTCTTAGCATACTGTTCCTTCAGGATAATGCCTACGCCATTTCTCCTCCCATTATACCCTCAAGGCTTTAGGGACAATCTGTTTGAGTACCTAAAATGAGAATCTACTCTGTACATATCCTAGTGTGTTTATATAGATCATTGTTTTCACTCCCATGTTCGCCATCATACATTTTCTTGTAAATGTGTTTCTTGAGATGTCTGCCAGTCTTACCTATGTAAAACCAAGTGCAGCCTAAACATTGGACTAGGTAAACCACCCTGTTACTGTTGCAATTAAAGGCCCAGATGGTTTAATCCAAAATTCTCTGGCCTCCAGATAAATCTGTCCCTCGTTGCTAATAAATTCACATTGCTAACAGGCCCTGCATTTAAAAGTACCCATCTTCTTAAAATTGATGTTCCCATTTCGATTCTTACTAGAATACTCTAAAATCTCTTTGATGTTCCTGTTTCTTCTTTTAACAAAACTTGGAATGATGGGCAAATTCTCCTTAATGCCCGGGAAACATAACAATACCCCCCATGCTTTTTAATAATATTCTCAATGTCTTTAAAATAAAAATTAAATGTATAAATAAAAGCATTGTCAACTTCAAAACTGGAGGTGCGGACAGGTACAACACTAACCATGTCACTAGGCTTCAAAGGAGTATATTCAGACTTTTTATCACATTCACAAGCTATCTCTTGCCCAACACTGTCAGTAAATTCTAGGGATAGTCCCTTTCCAAAAATGTTCTCTAATATACTTAACCTCATGCAAAAACTCATTGTAATCAGAGGTCATTCAGGCTGCTCTTTAATAGTGCCCCTTGTCTGATGAAATGGATGCTCACTTCAATTAAGGTAAGAGTTGGAAAGGGTATCTTTCCTGTGTATCTTGCAGTGAAATCTACCTTGTATCTTGTCTTTATACAGGAACATATCCAGGTATTTCATTTCTTCCTGGGAATAAGAATAAGTAAAACTCAAAAAAGAGGTGGTCTTTTCAATATAATCCCACAACAATGTTAATTCTCATTTTCCTTCCATAATATACATATATCATCCCAGAAGTGTGTATATCAATGCCATCAGGAAGCAAAGGTTGAATTCAAAATAAATTTATTTTCCCAAAACAATAGAATTAAATTTGTATAAATGGGAGCACAACATGCTCCAATGGCAACACCTTGAACTTGTTTGTAAAACTCCCCATTGAAAAACGTATAGTTATTGTCCAGGATATTTCCACAAATACTTCAACCAACAAAAATTCTGAACTTGTTAATTCTTGATTTTCAAAAATGAGTTCCCCACATCACTCAAGACCAATGTTGTGTGGAATGGTAGAAAGTAAGTCCACAACGTCAGCAGTGACTAAAATAGCTTTGTCCTGCTAAAATTCAGGTTTAGGACTTCTAAGACATTCTCAGGAATCCCTGGCAATATGTGAAATGATATTTATCGTGGACTTCAATTTCTTGTCAACAAAAATGGCTAAGATTTGGGTTTTAGATCTCCTAGTTGATACAGTAAGTCTTAGTGGGTAGTCATAAATGGACTTATGAACTTTAGGTATTCCAAATACTGTGGGGATATGAGGCTGTTCAGCTGTCTAAAATTTAAATAGTTGTCCATCAGTCAACCCTTGCATAAGATGGTCATACAAAAAATAATCTGTCTTGGCATAAGATGTATTAATCTTGATCCTGGAACCAATGGAATATTAAACATCATTATCCACAATACTGTGCATCAGAGCTTCATAATCAATACTACCCATAATAACACCCCTCTCCACCCTTATCAAGAGGAGGAGTTGTTAGAAAACCTTTGCAATAAGTTTTTCTCATCTTTAGTTATGCCACCTCAATTTACTTTGTTTATCCAGTTTCCTAATTGTCGCTCGTCTTATGTACATCAAGAAGATGAGGAGGCTTTTCATTTAAGTAGTTTATTGTATACAAACACATCAGGATGGATGGCAGGAGCATTGAACTTAAACAACCTATCTAACTAACTAACTGAATACATACATGCATGCTGTTACTCTGGCTGCTCACTCAAAATGGCACTTTTGCTTGCACGTGCTCAGTACTTATATGCTTGTGCCCACTGATTGGAATGTTGATTTCATCATAGTAAGACTTCTGGGACAAATGCTTGTCCAACAGTTGGGCTCTTACTGCTTTTTTATTTTTAGCATATGGAACCAATAGATTACTGTTGATAAGTAATGTAGTTCCGGTTTGTCTCGACATAAGAAGTCGGGCAGGTGAACCAAGATGATTATCATAAGGAATGGTCTGAGATTCAACAAGTTGAGAAAAACATCAGTATTGTCATGTGTGGATTTCTTTAACAGCTGTTTTGCACTTTGAAGTGCAAGTTCAGCCAAGCTGTTTGACTGAGGGCATTCAGAACTACATGTAATATGAAGTCCCACGCTTCTGCAAATTTCTTGAACTGCTGACTTGTAATCTGTGCATTATTGTCAGAAATAACTCTGTGTGAACTACCAAGGACAGAAAAATGATGCTTCAACTTAGTAATGACAGTGCTGAAAGTTAGGTTGGGAAGTAGGTCAATCTCAAACCAATTTGAATAAGGGTCTACTAACACCAAATAATGCTGACCATTCCACTCAAAGATATCAGTGGCTGTTGTCGACCAAGGTCTAGCTTAACTGAAGTGATTCTTTCTGTTGATGTGGCTTTGTACTGTTACATACTGAACAAGCTGAAAGTACTTTCTCAATATCTCTTGACATAGAAGGCCATCCACAACTGATAAAGAGGTTTAGCTTCTGGAAAATTGGTTCTGAAGCTGTGTGAGTTATGAGCTCATCAAGACATGTGGAAGAAATATTTCTTACTTCTATGACTTCACAATCTTGTTGCTCATTGTTATGCTGTTCTGTGGTTTTCCTGGGTGATCTGGATAAAGTATTAGCAAGATAAAGAAGTTTGATTTTAGTGTAGAAATGACTGAAATTATACGTTTGCAACTTGAGCATCATACATTGCAATCTGACAGGAGTTGTATGTATAGGCTTTCTCAAAATACCAGCCAGCCAAAAGTTGGCGATCTGTTTCGATCTGGATAGGTCGACCATAAATATAATCATGGAACCTCAAACATGTAAACACAATGGCCAAAAGGTCTTTCTCAATCTGGGCATACTGCATCTCGATCTGGGTAAGTGTTCTTGAAGCATAGGTGACTGGTCTACCCTCTTGAAGAATGACTGCACCTAGACAAACTTAGATGCATCACTGGAAAGAGTAATTGGCTTGTGAATATCATAGTAGCTGAGAGTTGATGGACTAGCAATTTTTCTGTTTCAAGACATCAAATACTCTGGTGCTATTCTGACCATGATCAAATAACATCTTTGCATGTCAGTTCTCATAGTGGGGCTGAAAAATGGCTTAAATCTGGAATGGACTTGCCTAGATAGTTGACCATACTAAGAAAACTCCAGGGCATGAACATTGTCTGGAGCTCAGCTATTCATCTCAAGAATAGTTGTTTGCTTGGAAGGATCTGGTTGTAAACCTGAACTAGTAAATAAATGACCAACATAAGTAACTTCTGGTAGCCTGAATTTGAACTAATGAGGATTGAGCTTAAGATTCACTTCATGTGCTCTTTCCAGAACTTTCTTGAGGTTTCTGTCATGTTTGACTTCACTATTGCCTCCTACTAGAATATCATCTAATATAATAGCATATGGATAGCCCAAAAAATGTGCTCCATTACACTCTGAAAGACTTCACTGGCAGAATTAATTCCAAATGGCATTCACAAAAATATGTGTCTTACAATGGTGTTCTGAAAGTGGTTAACAATGAAGATTTTCGGTCAAGCAAAATTTGCCAAAATGAACTCTCTGCATCTAGGGCAGAAAAAACAGTGGCATTTGGCATGAGGGCAGCAACTCTTCGACTGTATGCATTGGATGAAGAGGCCTTTTTAATGCTTTGTTCAAATATCTTGGATTAATACATATTCTGATATCATCTGAGCTTTTCTTGTGAGCTACTACCATGGAGGATATCCATTCATTAGGTTCCTGTACTGGACAAATCACTCATAGCCGCACCATTTTGTCTAACTTGGCTTTGATTCTCTTCTGCATAGCTACTGGAAATTTCTGAAGTTGTCTGATAACTGGGCTGACCTTTGGGTCTATCTTCATAGAGTACATAACTGGTAGTTTGCCTAGTTTGTCTGCAGAAAATATCAGCATATTCAGAAAAAAATAGTTTGGATGAAATTTGAGCTGTTGCCATGCAGGCTTACATAGTGGACTTCCTTATTAAGTGAGAGCAGTCCTATTTTCAAACTGTCTCTGAGGCCTAATAAATATTGCACATGTCTCTTGACTATGTAAATCTGCAAGCCATAGCTGTTCCCAGCAGAGTGACATGAAAGCACTACTGAGCCTTTGGTTTGAATCTCTTCACCACCATAAGCAACAAGCTTTGCAAACTTTGTCAAATCAAGATGTTCTGCAGCTTTTACTCTAGTAAATGTTTCTGCTGACATAACATTGCACTTTGAGCCAGTATCTACTTTGAGATGTAAGGGACTCCCATTAATCCAAGCAGTACAAAAGATTTTGTTCTTTGCTCACAAATCTACTGCATTAACTGTTTCATCAAGCACAGATACACCATCAACTTAAAAGTAGGGTCACAGCTTTCTAATTGATCAACTTGTCTCTTGGAATGCCATCTTTTAATGAAAGAATTTGCCTTATTTGATTTTCAGAATCTTTTGAAATGATTCCCATTATTGCAAGAATGACACTGCTGACCAAAAGCTAGGCACTTTTCTTGTTTGGGCTCATGATTACCACTACAATTACAGCAGTTGATTATGAGCACCCCTGTGCTGCACTAAGCATGTCCATTTTACAGAGCTAAACTGGAACTTGCTAGAAAAGCTCAGGGTTTCCCAGGGACTACTGCAGGATTCACTGTAGCTGCCATGTGCTTGGGCCTGTTTCTTTTAACCATGTGTTGCATACTATCTACATGAGCTGTGGAAGGTGCTGGACTTGCCTTCTCACTTGTAAGCATGTTTGTGTGCCTTTCTGTGTGCTCATATATATGATAAATCTCAATGGCCTTATTTAACATCATATCACTGTGTTGAAGCAAAGTCTTTCTCACTGTGTCATTGTTAATTCCACACACAAGCCTGTCCTTTATCAACTCATCTTTCAAATCACCAAGTCTGCACATGTTTGCCTTATTTCTCAAGTTGGTTATATATGCAGCAAACATTTTACCAGGCTTTGATTCCTTGTGTAAAATAAGTGCCTTTCCCTTGTAATATTCATTTAGGGGTTACACATTTCTCTAAATGTATGTTTTAAGCACTCAGGGTTTTCCCGTGGTTCAGCCTGTACCACAATATGATAGTCTTCCCCCTCCCTTGCAAACAAAGCTGGGGCATAAACAAATTAATGCTCTCTTTCAGTGTCAATTAAATTAATTAGAATAAATGCTTTAGTGTATGCATCTTTGTCAGAAAAAGCAGCTTGTATTTAAATATTGTATTCCTGCTCACACACTCTACAATTTTCTGCAGTATTGTTATCAAACACAATAAGTGTGGGTCTGTGAAATCCTCCTGCCATGTCTACAAAGTATAACAAAACACAATGCAGTCTTGGCCCTTGTAATTATGTATGAACATGCACACACACCCGGTACTTGTAATAATATTCAAATGCACAAGAAACTCTCCAAAAGACTGCACTCTGTGAAATATTCTTTGAAATAACTGTACTTTGGGAAATAACTGCACTGTAGTACTGCACACACTTGCAAACACTTTGCACACTGGATAATTTGAATAGCTTTAGTTAACGTGAAAAGTAGCACACTGAAAAAATATGGTCATTTTCCCCTTTTTGTACATTTTATGCGATTCAGATATTGTTTCAATTGTTTTTGTGATTATTTTGAATGTTTTTGTCAATATGTCGCAGTTTCAGACATTTTGTTTAATAAGAAATTAATTTTGAGCATTCTGAGTGCTTCGTTTTATATTTGTAGCAGAAGAAATCATTTAAGTGAGTTTTAGTACCTGGAATTTTTCTGACCTGTTTTGTGTCATTTGAGCAAATACTGCTGTATATTCCACCAACTTTAACTGGTTACCTCATGGCTATGACTCTGGATCCCATTCTGACACCATGTCGCTTGTCTTATGTGCTTCAAGAAGACAATGAGGCTTGGGTGTTCATTTGTGTAGTTTATTGCATGCAAACAAATCAGGATGGATGGCAGGAACATTGATCTTAAATGAACTACCTAACTAACTGCATACATGCATCCTCTCATGCTGACTGCAAACTCAAAATGGCACTCTTGCTTGCACATGCTCAGTACTTATATGCATGTGCCCACTGACTGGAATGCTTCTTAAAGGTATATCACACACTCTGATCTACATTAATGTCCTCTTGAACCAACTCCTTAAAAACTTGTAACCCTAGATGCAGGAGTAGATTGTAAATACTTTTTTCTGAAGTATACTGTCAGGGACTGAAATAGGCTTTTTATTTAATTGATTATTTGAGATGTTAATTTAATGACTTCTCAGACTGGTCATTTTGAAGGGTATGGTAATGAGGGAAATGTAAAGGTGTGTTGTGATTTTTACTTAATACTGATGAAGTCTTACAATGACAAGATGAAAGCACTCAACTTTGTAATTATTTTATGTTGTGGTTTAATAAATTTGATTTTAGTTGTTTTCCTTTGGTTCCGTGGAGTATGTTCGCAATTTTGAAGTTTTTCCTTAGGGCCACTAGAATTGCTGTTCAAACATAGCCACAGAAATGGAACACTGCACTGGCCATTCCTCTGTACAAATGCAGACCTCAATGGATCCTGGGAACTATAGACCCATTAATCTGACTAGTCTCATATGCATAGCTATGGAAAGAATTATCATGGCATATCTTTTCTATTTTGTACTAAATAGAATTAGTTATTCTGGTCTTGAGTAAAACACCTACCTCTTTTTAAATCTGTTTGTTAATTTGTTTTATGTATTTGTTGTTTTGTTTTATAAATAAATTTAACAATGACATAAGAAACCTTCAGGAAATGGATCCAACCCAGTTTGTTTTCACCAGAGGCACTTCATGCCTAATGATCCTGATGGACTTCTTTGAGAAATTCACCAAGATAATGGATAAGGGCAAAACCCTGACATAGCTAAGGCATTTGGTACAATACCCACTCAGAAATTGTAAACAAACTCATGGAATTAGGCATAACCCAGTATGTAACTCAAGGAAAGCCATCTGGCTCACAGACAAGACCCAGGAAGTTAGGATTAGAGATCATCTCCACAAAAAGCCATTCATCAGTGGAGTCCCTCAAGGTTCTGTGCTGGGTCTTCTCCATTTTGGCATCTATTTCTGAAAGTCAAGGCCAATGACAATGGCCACTGGCTTACCAAGTTTGTAGATGACTGCAAATTAGTTGCCATCCAAGACCGTCTCCTCAAGATACAGACATCTTATAGGATGATCTAACACAGACAAATGACTGATGCCAAAGCCATGGTGTAAAGTAGCCTCTAAGGCACAATAACTTGTGGGATACATTTGTGTTGCATGGTTAGGCTTATAAATGCCCAGTGGTCATTAACCTACTACACACCTATCAATGAGAGCTGAGGAGTTCAATCCTTGTGCCACAGGAACTACAGCTCACAGCCTAACCCCTAAGTGCCAACTGCCAGACATAACTTCGTTGACAGTGCATATGTACCCTTACTCAATTCTGTCAGTCATATAATAATATAATAGGTAGTGTACAAGTAACTATATGCTCTGCTACCAAATATCTTCCAGTCAAGCACACTGGGCTGGATAGCTTAGTGGTAGTTTCAGTCAGATGTTGGCCACTTAACAGGAATGTATTTTTCTCCGTATAAATTAGACATGACCAATTACTGTTCTGTCTTTCCATGACCAGCTCACCCTTTGCCACCCACACTCATCAGTAAATGATGGCCAGTAGCAGAAATAGATGCCCATACATCTGTCATCCTAATCTTAGTCCAACAACCAAAAACAGTAGAGAAATCACTGGACTTGACAGTAGGATTCCATGCTTTCATCTTTGTGATTTCTCTACTGCGTGTTGGCTGTTGTTTTGCACATGGGTTACAAGTGCATTTGAGTAGAGTTTTTTTTTCATATTAATTTTATCAGACTTGTATCTCACCAGTAGCATAAATGTTTTACCCTCCCTTTATCAACTCTAATCTCATACCAAAACCTTAGTCACCTGTAAGAAAAATGTGTGACCACCCTCCTGTTTCACTCTATATTTATTTACTAAAGGTTCATGATTGCTTTATTCCTTAAATTAAGTCAGCAGCAGCATGGGCAGGTACCCAGCATTTTTAACCCTAATCTCATTTGCAAAGCTGGTTCACCAGTAGCATAGATGGTTGCTCACTCTCTGTTATCCTAAACTTATCTCCTCCTCTCTGGGGAGGCTTGGCATGCAGTAATGTAAATGTATACAAGTTATGTTCCCATTTGATATCACTAATGTTGACTCATCACCTGCCCCACTTTTAATGACATTGCATGTAGTGATGTAAGAATACATACCATATGTTGCCATACTGTGTGTACTATGGACTTTTTCTGCACCTTCTGCTCATTTGATGGCAAGAGAAGTGATACAAAAATGTATAACATCTGTTTTATTGTGATGCTTATTAAGTCTGCTTGGAAAACTCTGCCTTCCCTTATCAAGGATGTGTTTCTTATTTCTTCAGTAGAATTGTTTTTGCTTTATTTATTTTATTTTTAAGTGATTTAGAAGTAACTATTCAGTCATTCCATTACAAGGCAGATGGCAGGAAAAGAGGTAGCTAAAAGAGCACCTGGTCAGAGAGATGGATAACATGCAGCTGCAACTCAGATAATATCTGGGGGATGGAACTGAACCATGGACGCAGAATTGAGAGGCAGCAAAATTACCACAATGCTGGGCATGTGGATAGTCAGTGGACCTTCCTCTCCACAGTTTTTCTGTGAAAGGAAACAGCAGTCAGCCTAATAATGGGTTCTTCATTCCTTTACGAAAAAACTTCCCCCCACTTAAGTTATGTACCTGGGCTGCTTTGTGGCTTTGTTAAACAACAGACACTCTCAAACTGTTCTCTGGTTGCCATTTGCCAGCCTGAAGTGAGATCCCTGTCATTTGCACCTAAAAAAGCAAAGCTGTGACCAGTCTAATTCAGAGCCCTTCTTCACACATCCCCCCTGCATGTCATCTCCCTGAAACACAGCATTTGCATGTTCCCCTACTTTACTGTCCCCAGAAGAAAGTAGGACAGCAGCCTGTACATTACTGATCCTCACACTTCCCCTAAATCAGTGTCTCCACAGCAGAGCAGCCTGTCCATTACTGACAGTTCTTTTCCCCAACCTCTGAAGCACATTCTCATAGAACATAACAATTCCACTGCTAAATGCAACTTGTTCACTCCTGCCTGACATTCCTCCATTCTCTCTTCCAGGGCAGAAGACCAATGCCTGCAATGCATTGATGGTCTCCCCCTCTTGATTATTTGGAAATATCTCTGTCTTTGAACTTGCTATTCATTTTTGAAAGTTGTATGAAAAATGTAGAGCTGTTCACCTTATTTCAACGTATTCACAGTCCATGGCTGGGATTCAATGTCATTGTTTTCAGAAGAGCAACTCTCCCTGCCAGATAGCTCAGTTTTTGCTCATCTGATTTAATGTGATTAAAATATGTGCATTTTGCTAGATTGCATTAAAATAAAATTTGCATGACTATGAGTCATGCAACTAAGCAGTTGAAACAACTGTTCAACAGAGTTCTGTACCATACTGGTCTATTAACTAGCATGTTAGTGTATTCTCAAGTACACAATACACACAAAAAAAACACACAGATGTTAGCATGCAATGATACAAATGCACAATGATAAAACCAAACATATATGTTCACACTCAACTTCCATACTTTTTTTTTTACCCTGGCAGCTGTTTGACGGGAAGCTGTGTAGAACAGAGATGTTATCATGACATGCAACCAGATATGTGCAGTGAACATCTATGCAAGGTTTATTTTGGAGTATTTTGCTGTGAGGGGCTGGCAAACAACTGTGTGTTTATTTGAAGCTGATTTGAAATGCATTAATGTCTGACCCTTCTTTTGTTTAATTTCTGTTGCATATCTGAGATGTACACAGAAAAAAAGCAACTATAATTGCTGGACACGCAGGCTGTCTGTGGGTAAAAATGATGGCTGCCCTTTGCTTATTTTTCTGGATGTGCAGGACATAAAGTGATAGTGTGAAACAAGTTGGAAAACTTTACTTTGCTACTGTTTGTAGGAAGTAAAGTTGGAGCACGTTTATGGCCTTTTTTATCCTAGACATTTGAGATGTATACAGTCAACCAAGTGGCTACAACTGCTGGGCAATATGTGGGAGGTCTGTGTGTGAAAGTAACTTACTGTCTTGTCTTTGGCTTATTTTAAGGTGTCAGTAATCTGTTTTTTCAGGACTAGTATAAGTTGTGTGAAGTAAGTTGGAACACAGCAGCAGCACTGCACTGCATTACAAGTGCATGGCCTTGGACTTAGTGTAACAACTGATGAGCCAAAGTTTACTGCATTAAGACAGCCAATGGAAAAGATGTGATTGACTATGGAAGTAGGCCACTTAAAGTTGCTTTAAGGTAAAATTCTATAACCCATCTATGTACAGGAAAAACACTAAAGCACTCCTGCTTCCTTCTCATTTCTGAACTCAAACAACTGATGTCAAAAAGAAGTAAAATCTGGAAAGCACTGCATACTCCACCTGCTGCTCTTAACATCCAAAACCTTATAAAATACTATTTATTAGTAAAAGAAAACTACTATAACCAATTCAACTCATCTTATCATAAGAATCCAAAACATGTTGGCTTCTATTAATAAATATCTGAGACAAGGACAAATAATTCTAACAACTGATTATGACAAGAATAACATGTTAAAGTAGCTTGTAAAATAAATGTTTTGTGCAAACAACTAGCTTTGCAATACCCCGACAAGCCTCAACCACAATTACATCCAGAAACAGATCACAAAATATTTACGGTACCATTCATCTTGTATCTTTTCATACCATCAGAAACCTTTTTATGTAAATTAAAACCTGTTTCATTAGTATCCTATATGAGTGCCTAAAACTTCTAAAACTATTGTCTGTCCAGTTGCTATCCTACTAAATGGGTCTGTAAAAGAACAATATATTATAGCCTTAAGGAAGCAGTCTCATATTTTAACAATTTACAAAGGTGCCAACTACTGATTGGCAGCTATTTTATCCCCTATTTCTAAGATTTGTGAGGTGCATTAACAAGCAACTACTACATTACCATATAAAAAAGAACATACTCTGCCCACCTCAGCATGGCTACCAGTCTGGATACTCCATAGACACAAAACTCCTGTCTTTCCCAAGTGTAATGTATATGCAGCTATATTACAACCTACTTAAATTCTCAATTTTTCTAGACCTTTTAAGATGCTGTCTAAGGTGTACCTTAGTTACTGGACATTAAACTGATTGAATGCACTCAGATCGATGACTTTTTAACTTGTTAATGGGAATAGTCCTACTTCTCATTCATTATTACTACAACACGATTACCAAAAGGATACATGTTGGACCCCTGGTTTTCAATGTCTTCATTAATAGCATGCATAAGTTACTTAAAAACTAGCAATATTGTCTAACAGCAAACTTGAATAATGCTATGACAGAGTTGCTAAATATGCAGCAAATATCCATTTCAGAACCCATCACTGTATAGCACAAAAAAGCTTAAACTGATTAGAACTACCCCATCAATGAATATATAAACAGCTTCCTACCACCTAAAGTATTATCCAGCATCCATATGCTTGCCCAGCAGTCTATATCTATGTATTGCAGCTTAGCAACTTAACCATATACCAGACTTTGAACATAGCCATATTCTATCATCTACAAATCCGAACCTTAGTATGTTTCATCCCATATACCTCCTAGTCTCTTCTAACATAACCTTGACATATTTTTCACATCCCAGCCTTGCAGCTTAATAGTATACAATCTTTCATATACTGCAGCCTTCAAAGCTTAACAGGGTCATGTTTCACACATCCTAACCTGCCAGCATGACATTATACTGTCTGTCAGGTATCATAGTTTTCCCATGTTAACCATGTTCTGCTTCCCCTGTCATTTCTCAGAATACCAAATTAACCATTCCCTATGGTTTACCTCCCCAATATCCCATCTACCCAAACTAGCCATGTCCTATTTCTACAGTTCTCAACGTAACCATCTTCATTCTACCAAAGATTGAAAAGTTATTCCTCTTATGAGCTTATTTCTGCCCCATGTAAAATAATTGCATATTCACCCCTATCTAATACCCAGCACACACTAACAAGTCCTTGAATGTAATGACCTGTTGACTATCTGGGCCTGATTTTCATGCTACAGTTCTACACATCAGACTTTCTAAGAAGCCCCACTTCTGACAGTACTTTCAGACAACTTCAGTGGTAAATAATAAAAAGGACCAGTCTGGTTTCTGGAATGGAAATATGGTTGCAATAATAACAAAATAAGGTAAATATTGGCTCATCAAATAAAAGTAAGGGTCCCTAAAATTAGATCCACTTTTCAGAACACCGAACTTCAAAACATCAAAACCAAATGGTTGAAGTGCTTTGATGATGACCACTGGTTATTGCAGGAAGACTCATTTGACTGAGATCATGGCACAGTTAGAATTGGCAAATTCACCTTTTTCCCCATTGCAGTGTAATCTTGGACTTGGTATATATATATATATATATATATATATATATATATATATATATATATATATATATATAAATAATTAGCAGGGGACATGGAGGGCACAGTACCCCCCCCCCCCAGCAAAAAATAATCTGTTTTTTTGTATTTTTATTTCAGGACTTAGACCATTTGGTTTGATGTTTTGTACTTCTGGCATTCTGAATGACAGGGACCAAAAAGTAGGGTCAGAACAGATAGCATACTCCTATGGTGGTATGAGAAAAGGAGTGAATCTGAATAGAAAATAATTTTTGAGTTTTGTTTCTTAGGGAAATAGCAGATAAGGTGCAGGACCTGTATACCTATAGGAGTGTAAGAATGTGCATTTTGGGCAGCACGCCAAAGAATGTAGAGATACTAACAGTATTAATATGGAAGTTAGCCGTTGTGTTTCCATATCCTGCCAGCCCTTGTTTATCCACACTTATTGATGGAAGGTTGTTCTTTTTTACATGTGTTATCATTATTATTGTGTAAAAGACTTGCTGATACATAATTATATCAGACTTCTTATTGTTTATTAATTGTATGCTTTGTTTAATTTTTGTTAGTAATCCTACTTACTTATAGCATTTCTCAGCTGTTATTGTATAATCTTGTCTAGTTTTCATTTTTTTAATGAGGTTATGACTGAAGAAGTGCCCAGAAGTCCATCTCACATAACTGCTAAATAAAATAAACACAATAATATTAGATAAATTCACAAGGGGATCTTTATTAACTATACAGTTTCTGCTGATACTTTTTTGTAGGATGTAGTAACCCAATGGAGCACCTACGTTTACTAATTGACAGGTATGAAAAAATCCATGTGGCTCTCCAGAAGAAAGAATAATATTACTGAAAAACAAACATCCTGACAGCAGTACTGATAGTAAGTAGGTTGTCATAACGGTATGGGTTTTACCAGTAGAAGGTGAAAGAAAATTAAAAATGTTGAGTGTGTAAAGGAGGCAATGAGCATACTTAAAGATAGCTGTAGAAGTCACCAAATATTAGCCTTCCAGAACCTATGAGTTTACCTTTTTTCCGTAAAATATTTCAAGGTCTTTCTCATCCGTTATGTTGCTTTCTATGTTTGTTGTTGCTGTTATTTTGCACTAGGGCTTTCTAAATGTAGTTGAGACATGTCAGCCAGAAATAACCAGTGCTGAAACAGATGAAATCTGGGGAGGACAAGTGCACAACAAAAGAATTCCATATGCGATAAAATAAAAATAATATTTAGAGAGATAAGAAAAAACACGCATGACAGGACCAAAATATGAGTACAAGGGGCAGATATGAGCTCAGCAATGATAGGGTAGGAAGTTCATCACATCATCAGAAATGTTTCTGTTCATTCCTCCTGTCAGAACAGAGATTGCCAAGCAGATATTGCTGTCGTGAGCTATCTGCATGTACCATTTGTTCCAGTTTGCTCTGACAGCAAATTAGAGTAAATAGGATAAAAAGTTCTGTGGTCAATCGTGATGAAATGTGCATGCATTCATCAACACCAGCAGGAGCCATTACCTTGTGAAACAAGCTAAAAGCAGTACATTTTATTTTCTTCATAAATAAAAAGAATAATGTGGCTTATTTGAGAATCACAATCAGGGCAAAAGAAAGGAAAGCCTGTGTTTCACGGGAGGTAGAACAAAGGAATATACTGACTGCTTTAATTTTCTTATTGCAAATTTAACTAAGGTGTAGCATTTCAGGGTATTTTCAAAGGTTTAGTGAACAATTTCAAGTCCTCTAGGCCATCAAGGAGCTTAATGCGCTGGTGCCTAACAAATTCCTCCTTGAAGGTATGCACTAATTCGATGACTTTAAATGAGAGGAGTTTATTCCATAAGCATTCGAACACCTTTGAAATTATATGTTATCATTTTTCACAGTATTTGTGATATTAACTTTTTTTAAGCAGAGTGTCCTCTTGTATTCAATTAGCAGAGGGTAATTCTAAGCAAAGGTTGTTAAGTAAGGTTTCCATTATTTTTCTAGACTATCCAGTATTCAGAGAGATTGCCAGACCAGGTTGACTGGAAAGCACTGTACAAATTTTGTTTTACTGTTTATGAGCACAAACAGAATGCCACAGCTTTTGTATTAAAACAAACTGTTACTTTGTCTATTTTTGACATAAAAGTTGTTCATAGGTTCATAGGTGTTTACTAGGCTAATGTCCACAAGGGCCTTTTTAAGCCTAGTCATGCATCCCATATCTCTGACAAGTTTTGATACCCTTGATAAGTGTAAGCATGGACCTGGGAGATTAACCATTTACAGGTTACCTGTGTCCACCATTAGAGACATAAGTGCAAAACCAGGGATGAATTTTCAGTTTCCCATCCATTTGTCCAAGTTGCACTTAAATTGGGTTAGGGAGGAACTCTGTTCACATGGATGGGTAGCCTGGTCCATAGACAGGGTAGTTTCTGGGATGCATACCTGTTTCTCCAGCAGGTCCTATTTATATCACAGGCAAGGTTTAAGTCTTTAGAATGGGTAATTCTGGTACTGTTTATTTGGTGGATATGCAGCGGTCCATCAGAGTGGGGTCTGACAATGCCCGGTATACCAGGCATAGATCTCCCCTCAAAAGCCTGTAAGAGACAGAATACAGGGATAGGGCCTTTAGGCCATCTGCATAGGACATATTGCTTACACCATGTATTCTTTTAGTGAGGAGCCACTGTGGATTTTGCAGTTGTTGGATATGCCTGGTTAAATACATACCAAAGGGGGCGTTGTACTCAATGATAGGTGTAATGAATGACAAAAACAGTGGAACAATGACTTCCTCGGACTTAGATTCCATACCTTTGTTTATAAGTTGCGCAACATAGAATAATTTCCTCACCACTATAGACATGTGATGATCAAAGGCTAGATTACTATCTGTGTGTGTCCCTAAGTCCCTGACTACTGGGTCAACTCTAAGGGTGTATTGTCAATATGATAGTTACCAGGGATGGATGATTTCCCAAAGGATACCTATGCATTTCTTGTCATTTAGTTTTAGTCCATGGCTCTGACACCAGTTTGTCTGTGTCACCCCACCCCACCCCCGGAGAATATTTGTGTCAGTGTGAGATTCATTGGTAGCTCCTAATTTGCAATCATCTGCAAATTTAGTCAGCCAGAGACCACTGACATTGGCCTTGACTTCTAAGAAGTAACTGCTAAAAAGGAACGGTCCAAGGACTGATCCCTGAGGGATTCCACTTGTGACTGGCCTCTTTGTAGAGGTGGACTCCCCAATTCTAACTTCCCGGGTCCTGTCTGTGAGCCAGTTTGCTATCCACGAGGTGACATACAGGTTTCTACCTAACCTTTTGAGTTTGTCAACAATGCCTAAGTGGGGTATTGTGTCAAATGCCTTAGCCAGGTCAAAGTAGGCAGTGTGAATGATTTTGCCCTCATCCATTGGTTTGGTGATCCCCTCAAAGAAGTCCACCAGGCTGAGTAGGCATGATCTGCCCTTGACGAAACCAAACTGGGTTGGGTCCAGTGGCTGGAGGTTTACTATATCTCTATTGATCATTTCCATGATAATTCTTTCCATGGCTTATTTCAACCTGGCTACAGCTGTTCATCACTGACATGCTAAATTACATCACATATAGGTGAGTGAAGTCAATGTGGAAATGGGCGGAGAAAAGTGGGACTAGGGTGGTACAATGGTGTGGCTTTTGATTCAGTTTACAGCTTTGTAGAAGGTGGCAACTCTGGTTTTGAATATTAAGGAATCATTTACTGCTCTGTATGTCTGGCATACGTTTCCTCTAAGAAGGTGATAGAGAAAATAGAGTTGCTGTAGCCTTTCACTCTAAGATACTCTTTGTGAGTTATCTTTGTAACTGCTCTGGTTGCACCAGATAGCTTATGAGTAGGTTACTAAATGAGGTGTGGTACTCTATAACTGGTTTGATAGAAACCGTATAAAGAGGGACTGTTTCTTCTGCTGTACTTGCGGTTGGCACAAGCTATATGGGTATAAAATAAAACATCATCCTCCATAGTATATACAGATGATGGGTGTTTTGTTTTAAAATTCCAGAATGGTGCATTTTTTGACATAGAAGGCAGTGTCATTTCTTCTGTAATATTTATATGTAGTGCTTAGCACTATTAGAATGGAAATTATGTCAGTGGGTTAAGAACAATGCTGTTAAATTTTCCATTATCTACATATTTGATGAACTACAGATTGGAATTAGTTTTGATATTAGAAAAAAGATGCAGAAGTTAATGGCCTCAGGAAACATGATAGGTAACTGTAGACTTAAATCATCATGACTTATTTTACTTTCAGATTCCTAAGGTGATGTATGATTTCATCATAGTATGTGGTGTTAAATGCTGTAGCCAGGTTGAAATAAGCTGTATGGATGCATAAACCTTTAAGCAGGGTGTCATGAAAGGAGAAACTACCAGCCCAGCTATCTAGAATTTTGTAAATAATTATATGTCATTTGTGAATTTCAATATGTTTCATATAAGATGCTTGTGTTACAAATGCATTAGAACTGTATGTCATGTATATATCAAGCTAGGTTTGTACAGACACATGTTGAAAAGATATTTTATAAAATACTGAGCTTAAAGATATACCCACAGCATGCCCTACTGTAATAAAACAGAAATGTGCCTGTGCTATTGTAACTGTTTAGATGTATATATGTTAACAGTGGAAACTGGAATACAGAAGGTTAACTTCATAAAAATATCTGAAAATAAATTACTTTATGGCCAGGCCATAAAAAGATGTTATCTTTCATTTTCAGTTCAGCAAATGACACAATGTCTAAAACTAGGGAGCTTTCTGTATTGTCTTGGAAGAGTTTTATTGTTTAATGACTTCCACCATTGTCAAAGATCTGAGGTATATGTATTTTCACAGATAGATGCTAAATGCTGCTATCTTTCAGCAGTGGGGGTTTCACATGGGATAGAGTCAGATGACAAGAAATTATGTAATTCTGCAGGCTATCCCAGCAGTAATATTTGAGATATTAATTTAAGAGTCTGTATTCTGTCTTGGACCTGCCAACAACAAAGACCCATTCACCATACACCTGTCTTGCTCTTAAGTAAGTTTCTATGGTACATTAATTCTGTTAGATGGTCAGGAATATAGCAAAGATTAATTTAGATGTTTTTTCTTTATTTATTTGAGACTGTCCTGCAATGTTGTTTTAAATATTTCATGTGATTTTGAACTCTGATGTTACTGTAATTATATACTAAGTATTGTCTTGTTCTTTTGTTATTTATTCTTAAATATATTTAAACCTTTAATTGTGACTGATCTGTTTAGAGATATTTAAGCTCTGAGAGTACTTGCCTATTTATTTGGTGACACTGTGTAGGCCACTCCTAATAGCCTTGCTCTTGGTCAAACTACCATTTGTATTAATATTGATATTACACTGTAAGATGGGACACCCTTTGTTAAGGTCCTTAAAGTACCTGATAAAGAGCTGGCTGGTGACAGTAATAGCTACCGTATAGGCTGAGCAAAAGGGGCATAGCTAGTAAACCTGTGCTAGCCTTTCCGATGTGCGTGTGTATATAAGTCAAACCTCAAAGAGTGTGTGTGCCAGCTACTTTGGCAGGAACACAAAACACTGGTTGGGCAGAGAGGGTGCTGAAGTTCTTGGCTTGGCCACTCCGCTGAGATCTCAACTCTATAGCAATGCCAGTTGGGAGTCTTACTGGCAATCTGGAGGGAGAAAGAGGGAGAAACCAGCCCCAAACTGACTGTAGTCTCTGTGTGTTCTTAAGGGAACTTGAACTTGATGCAGAGGGCTGCATCTAGAAATACTGTGTGTGTAACTTGTCATCCTTCCAATGTGCATCCCCCACTGGTGCCAGTGGTGGTGATTGAGGCTCCTTGATTATACAGGCCCGGTGGAGGGGCATCACACAGGATAGCAGTCATGCTCTGAAAAAACATTTTATTTATTTATTTATTTTACATTTGTTGACCGGGAGAGTCCAACTGGATTACAAGTCCATTTTCAGTGGAGGCCTGGGGAGAAAAGCTCCAAGAGAACAATTTTTACAAAACATAGTTTTAAGGACAGACTTTAGACGTACAATATTTCATAGAAGAGACTTTGACATACATATTAACTAGTAGATAGGATACATTCATTCACTACTATATAAAGCATACTAACTAGCAGATAGGATACATTCATTCTCTGCTATATAATATTAATTTTAGAAGATATTCTTAAGTTTGAGATTCCTGTGATAGTTTTAATATCAAAGTAAAGGCAGAGAGACATAGAATAAGGCTCCAAGAGAGCAGATTATGCTGGATATGATTGAGGAGGATAACAAATTGATTTACAGTATGTCTTCTCCTGGTTTTAGTTGAGAAGGATAACAAATTGATTTACACTATGTCTTCTCCTGGTTTTAGTTGCTTATGGAAAGCACAACATTGCTGGGGTAGTTTACCCTAACTCCTGCAGAAATTGGGAAGAGCAGTAGATTAACAGTTCCAGGGGGGTACAGTATTATGAATGGTTAGCTTAGCAGAGTTACTTAGATTAGCTGAAGTGTTGTAATGAGACATTAGCCAGGGGGGATACAGGAGCATAGACGATTATTCAAAAAGTGAGTTTTAACATGTTTCTTGAACTATGGTGGGGATTTGTTGTCAGTTATATGGGCAGTAAGGGAGTTCCAGGTTTTTGCTATATAGTGGGTGTAGACAGACTTAAAAGTGTCATTGTTATATTTGGTTACTTTGAGGAGATTTTGTGTGCTAGACCTTAAGGGCCTGGTGGTTGTATAGGGTTGCAAAAGATTTTGTAGGGATGGGATGTTCTCAGAGTTATGTATTATTTTGTGGGCTAGTGATAATTGATTGAGTTGAAGTAGTAGTGGTAGTTCTAGCCAATTGAGTTTTTTTAGGCATTCACAGTGATGCGTTCTGATGGGAGAGGTTGTAGCGAATCTTATTATAACAACTATCAAGTTTGTTTAGGTCGGATTTGCAGAGATTTGTAAGCATAGGGGAGGCATAAAGTAGAGTGGATAGTAGGTGAGTCCTCGCTAGTGTAGTTTTGGAGTGGTCAGTGAGGAATTTTTTATTGCGATACAGAAGACCAAATTTTTATGTACTTTTTTTATGGTTATAGAAATATATAGGTCATATCTAAGGTGATTTTCTATTTCAACCCCTAAGAGTTTGGTATGATTTGTGGGGGTGATACTAGTGTTGTAAAAGGAGGAGGAGATGAAAGAATCAGTGGGAGGTGTGGCTCTGTGGGAGCTAAAGAGTAATAGCTTTGTTTTACTTGGGTTCAGAATGAGCCTTTGGTTTGTGATCCAAGTTTCTGCTAGGGAAAAGCATTCTTGTGTTAGGGATTGAAGGATATCAATTGATTTGGCTGCGCATATAATGGTGGTATAATCTGCATATTGCACTATTGAGGCTTTAGGAATACTGTTTGGGAGCTGATTGGTGAAAAGGGTAAAAAGAAGTGGCCCCGGGATGGAGCTTTGGGGAACTCCTAGGGAGACTGGTAGGGAGGGAGAGAGTTGGTTTTGCCACATAACAGCTTGTTTCCTTCCATTTTTTTGGCTTTGTTACGTAGTTCAATGTATATTTGTTTGCTGGATTTGGATTTACTGTTGAGGTAGTTGGTTCAGGCCTTGTTTCTTTTTTGAGGAGGGATTTTATGTCTGGGGTTAACCAGGGGACATATTTAGTTTTAACTCTTGTTGTTCTGGAGGGGGCTTGATGGTTAAGGGTATTTAAGAAGGTAGTATTCAAATATAGTACAGCTTCATCAAGAGGTAGGTTTTTTAGGGAGGGGGGTCCAGTTACAAATGTTTAGGTAATTTATAAAGTTGGAGCGGTTAAAATGTTTTTTGTTTCTAATTAGGCACATAGATATTTAGGTCAGTTGTGGTGATTTTGATCGGAGTAAAAATGTGGCTTGGTGGTCACTCAGGGTGTCTAGTAGACACCCTGCTAGGGATATCAGCGATGGGTGGGATACGAGTATCCAATCTAGAGTGGATTGTTGTTTGGTTCTCTTGTCTGTTCTTGTGGGGAAAGTGATGAGTTGGGTTAGGCCATTTACATTAATATGGGAGAGTGGGTTTTGACTGGAGCAGTTTTGCCAGTCAATATTAAGGTCTCCTAATACTATGCTTTCCTGGGGAGGGTGTTAGATATCCATTCTAATAGTTTTTCTGTAATGGGGATATTGTTGCCTGGAGGGATGCAGAAGCCTATAATGTTGATGTGTTTACTATCATTAAGTTTTAGTTTTGTTAGCATGGGTTCAACTTTATCAAGGTCTGGGGTTATTATGTCTAATTTCTCAAGGATGAGGTGAGATTTATACACTATAATAACACCCCCCTCCTTTTTTACCTATTCTGTCGCTACAAATTATATTATAACCTGGTGCAGTGATTTGTGGTTGCTTGGTTTAAGCCAAGTTTCTGTTAGTATGACTATCTCAAGTTGATAAAAGAAGAGCACTACATGAAGGTCATGGACTTTGTTTAATATACTTCTGACATTTAAGTTTAAAATGAGGAGTGAGGATTTGTCTCAGTGGAGTAGGGTATCATTCAGGTTGAGGGATGGGATTCCTAGATTTTGTGGGCCTGGTTTTGGGTGTCTATCACTGCAGCTAATGAGTTGGGTTCTTAGGTAAAGATAGAGTTTGAGTAGTTTGTTTAGGGTCTTAAAGTTCTTTATAGCTGTTTGGGACTGGTAGTGTGATGGCTGTAATCTGTGTGCATAATAGTGAATAAAGAAGGTTTGGTAGTGGTATGGGACTAGTTGAGTGAAAGGGTGTGTTGTAATAATATTAGTGGAAGTAGTTTTTCTTGGTATGTGGATACATTTAAGTGTTTTTGGTGCTCGGTGATAGAAGTTAGTAGTGGGAGGGTGGATATAACTAGGAGCAATAGTAGGAGGTGTATGTATGTGGGATTGGGTAGTTTGGGCATAGTTTGGTTTGGTTAGTGTCACGAGTGAAAGATCTGCTTGGGATGGGGTGGGTGTGGTCGATGATGAGAGGTGTTGTTTGCGATTGTAAGTTAGTTAATTGGTGAGATTAGATTGAGTGTGGTAGTATGATGGAGATGGGTGTGGCTTTGTATGGGTGTGGTGTATAGGTATAAAGGTAACTGAAGTGGGGGTGGGTGGGAATGGGGGTAGGGTAGACGAGCAAAGTGAGCCCGAGTGCAGTGAAGGCGAACGGAGCGAAGACTGCACTGCCTGGGGGAGTTCTTCAAAAACAATCAGGTTTGGCCTCCTCAGTCTACCAGGCAGGTCGTAGTACCTTTAGTTCTAATTAGATAGAGTTTTCACACTATTGCTGTGTGTTTGATTCTGTATCTACTGTTCCCTTTTATTGTTATGGATGGTAGAACATCTATATGGCTAAATGGGGCTGGGCCAGGTAAGGACCGGGGTTTTTGGGTTCCCCTTAATGTCTAGTCTTGGATGTTTTATTGTGGGAAAAGCCAATGTGGATGTAAGATTGCTGGGGTTTTGCAGCCCTCTAGTGGCGCAAGTGGGGAAGTACACACATGGGTAGAAAAAGACTGGAAGGGGGATAGAATACACAGGTGATGGGTTCAGTCCAGGCGGTCTTTGCTATGAGCTTAATCACACAAGACCTACATCTAGAAAAACTGCTCTGGGTAAGGTCATGAAGAAGGAGGCTCCAATGTTTGCCTGAGCAAGTCCCATGCCAATTCCTTCCATTATTTTGCAGAATATGCTTGTGACTTACCTGTCTGGAATTTTTTGGGTCTGTGGATGGGCCTCTTTCTGGACTGGGGCCACAATAGCTTGCTTCCAGTTATCAGAGATAGGTTTTAATGCTCTATTAGGAATGAATGAATAAATAAATGTGTGTGTATGCATGTATGTGTGTGAATGCATACATTGTTTGTTTGTATACTTTGTATTGGTCACAGTCCTCTCTGTTGAATACACATTTTAAGAAACAGAAATACCAAACAGTCACAAATAAAAATAGCAGGATAGGCAAATGCAGCAACTTTGGGATGATGTGATAGAAAATACACATTTTGTCGACAGACTCTTTTGCAAGAATTTTTAAGAGGAACTCAGAATGTTGCTTTTCTGGATAGGATGTGCTTGCAGCCACAGTAAGTGCATGTACATGCTAATACCAAAACTTTTGGATGTACCCAAAGTTTCAGCATTAAGGAAGAGAGTTTGTGTGTGTGTGCATGTGTGCCCTTGAATTTTACGGATAAAGGTTAAGGTAAGGGCTAGGGCAGAGAATAGATTTTCAGTTGTGGATGCGCACTGGTATATGTGAAGTGAATGTGTATGTCTTGTTGGAGGTAGAATTATGGGAAAGTGTTCTAGTAAGGTAATGTGTAGGATTAGGTTTAGGGTAGGAGCTCGGGTAGGATTAGCACACATGAGGCGGGGGGGGGGGGTGGACAAATTCTGTTGCTGTAGTCGAAGCTTAAATTTTTCCCTAAATAGAAAAGCCTGCAAGATCCCACTAGAGTATAGATTGCCTGAATACAATAAGTTGCAGAGGTAATATGTATGCAATTTAACAATGGTAACAGATACATAAGAAAGGAGAGGACCTACCACAAGAGTTGGTACCTTAACAATGAAGGGGAACATAATGGTGTAGGTTAGATATTAGCAAGGGGAACAACGTTTGGCATTAGTACCCAAACATGCAGTGACCCCAAGCAGATCCCATGCAGAAGTGTCAGGGTGGTACAATTGTACTAAAGTTATGTGATGTGTGTAAAAGTAATTTGGCATGCTTAATTAAATAAGGGTATGTAACTCTGAAAGAACTGAAGGAAATAAACGTACATTGTGACAGGGAAAAGTGGTTGCCACTGAGAGTTGCCCTTTAAGTTGTACATTAAAGAGGTAGTAATATAAATTTTAATTGTATTTGTTAACTGACTCTGTAATAGAACTTTTAATTTTATTTGTTAACTGGCTCTGTCCATAAGGCAAAAACACAACTTACATTGAAACATACAGCACAACAAGTGACCCCTAGGAAAAGAGAACCTAGAAAACTATTTAAAAGATAGCTTCCAATCTGTACTAGATCCAAAATAGTAATTTTCTGCAGGACTGATAAATATTAATTATATGCTATACTGGGGCAATATGATAATTTCCATATTTTTGTATCAGAAAACAAACAGTTTGAAAGGAAGTGCAGAGAATTAGACATAAAATTACAAGCTTGTAAACCAAAATGTTTCTGATCATAACTGTATGGTTACAAACATACATAAACATAACTCGTACTTTGCATACTATGACTCATACAGTTTACTTTCAGAAGTGGGCTGTCATGAACAGTATAACTGTTTAGACAGTGATGTTCTGAACAACACTACTGTTTACTCTTTGTGAGTTGCATGTACAGTTACAGAAACATTGGGATTTGTTTAAAGTATGGCTTTGCAAGTAGATTTTATCTGAAAGCTTCAAAAATGTAAAGGACTCTGTGGTATAAATTGTCAAGAGGAGAAACAGTGCTAAAGAGTTAAGTATGAGGCCTTATTTCATTTACACAAAGATATTTACATTAAATATGAACATATTAATGCTGTTTGACACCCACATTCCAATAGTTCAGCCAAACTACCAAAACAGAGTATGCCATTACTTTTCACTTAAGTCTGTGTTTTGTTTATTGTACAGAGTAACTGTACAACATTTTTTTAAAATACTCATGAGGTTAAAGTGCATATCACTTTGGTGTCATGCCTTTTATTTGCCAGTGGTAGTGAGTTATCTAAGATTATCAAGGCTGGTTGGCTGAAACTTTTACAGCCAAGTGTGTGTGTGTGCGTATGTGTGTGAGTAGAGAAAGAGGGTGCTGTTAATAAGAGTACTGTCTTACTGCAAAATGAGAGACAGCAGTCATTCCTGGAGCAGTAACACAAGTCTCTGCTTTCTTACTATCAAGAGTTGCATGCATTTTGGTACAGATGGAATTTGGAAAAAAGAGGGGGCAGTGCTTACTTGCCATTGTATCTTAACATGTTTATCAGACAATCTTGGACTTTCACCTTTTTGTTCTTTATTTGCTAAGAGAATGGATCCTTGATAGACGTGTTTATATTTTATAGTGCAGAATCATCCCATGTGGTCTAGTTTACCCCCTAAGATTTTTCTATAATTCCCATTATATTTGGTTAAAAATAATTCTAGTGCTCCTGTTGGACATAAATCTTCAACCCTATGGATATATTACAGCTGACAGCAGGAACATAGTAAACATGAGACCAGAACAGCCCTTTAAAGACCCACATGCCTAAGCAATGATTGGATTCTGTCTGACCACCTGTACAATTCATGCCCACTCTGAGAATTGGATGAGTAATCCCACCTAATAGCATCTCTTGGTATGTAGTGGTCAGAGGCTGTAGTGTCATAATTTGCACTGCAAACCACAACACAAGTAAGTAGGTTATGGTACTAAGAACATATGGTAAATGTCCACTGCTATTTTGGGTAATAGCCTATACCCACAGTACCCAAATAAGCTTTATACTATACAGCTGCAGAGCAGAGTTGTACTCACTGTCTCCCCAGGATTTCACCTACCTCATAGTGAGCCCAGTGCTTTCTAGTGCAGAGTTACCAACAGTAATTGAAACTTAACCATGATTATTTTGCATACAAATGCACACAATATTTTCCAGAAGGAGTTAATGATAAATATATGCTCATTAACAATTCCATCTTCCCTGTCTTTAGGATTATGCTGCCACTAGTTAAGTCAATTTTCAGCAATCTTTATTTTTTGTTTTCATTTGTCCATTTGTATCTGCTGAAATTCACTTTAACATTACCATTGTATCCACATCAAGATATTTTACAAGTCTACTGTAGTTAAGTTAAAGTATGCATTCCATCATTTAACAGCGTTTTACAGTCCTATCTACAGCATGTTGGATAGTTGTACATGAATAAAGCCACTGTGTTACATGTCCTTACAAATCATTGTTGTTAAGCTTTCTTTCATGAATAAAGCCACTGTATTACAATTTGTTGCTGTTAATTGTGGTTTCATTTGAAATAAGTAAAGCCACAACCAACAGCCATACATAAATAAAAGTAATTTTTTTTTTTTATTTCCAGTTGCTGTTTGTGATTTTATTTATAATTCATATTGTGTTTTGTTGTTTTGTGATTTATCTACTGGTTTTATTTGAAACCTAGTAGTGGTTTGTTGTATTTTGAGTGTAATGAACACAGAATGTCAATGAACTCTTTAAAAAGGTCATTTTAATTATTTAAGACGACTAATGCTATGGTTAAGTAAAATGGAAGTGAGTATGAGTAATGCATGCTGCTTGCAGAAAACAAGAGTGAGAGAGATGGTAAGTACACTGAAATGCATTCAATATACATGGAAAGTCTTACAGGTATCAGAATGTAGACAGCAGACATATTAGCATTGCTAAATGTATCTACAGAACAACATTAAGGAATATTGATCAACGTTATTTACTAGAATTAGAAATTTAAAAAGATACATCTGAGGTCGCATTTGCATACCATTTTTACTGTTAATTGTTATGGCAAGAAAATAAAGTGTCATTGTATATGCTTACAATACTCTGATATGTCGATTTTCTTTTAAGTTGACAGGAATATAGACTCCAGTGAGATTCAGACATGCTAGCCATCACTTGCAAAATACATTTGTTCTGAATATGATAAGGCCTTACCTGTCAAAATGGAAACTCTAAGACACGACAAGGTACAGTTTGGAAGTAGTTGTTGCAACTACATGGAAGTCAGTGAGAGCATAAACAGGAATACATGTTTAGAAAGAGAACTGGAAACTTATGGATGGAAATGGCTTGATGAGAGCAAAAGATGTGCATTTCATAGTAACAATGTAAACGATAAATTTGTTTCCTGTGACCAAAGACAAAAGGATAAAATTGTAGCATATAACCAGGGCACCTGTAGTAAGCAGCTGAATAAATGTGTCACATCTGACAAAGGTTTTACAAGTAAAATAAGTTTAGCAGAGTATCCATTCCATACCAGTCAGGAACAATGTAGTTATGGGTAAAAAATATTCAGATGTACGTGAGATTATCTGGCATAGAGAGAAACCACATAAATGTCCCAAGTGTGACAAGAACTTTGCTACAAAGACTATCCTAGCAAGACATCAGTTGGCGCACTCTATGCAGAAGCCCTACAAATGTGGTATGTGTGACAAGAGTTTTAAATGTAAAAGTTCTATATTAAGGCATAGTTGGATCCACACTGGGCAGAAGAGAGAAAACTATAAAGCAATTAAGACAAGAAGTGTCACTGTTAGAAGATTATAGACGAGGGAATAGATCAACAAAAATACTAAGAAAGATAGATGTGATTAAAGTAATGTACACTATTGGAACAGACCAAAATCTATCATGCACTATCACAAATAACAAACTAAAAATTTCAACACAGGCAGAAAAACTTAGAAGATATACAGATAAATATAAAAGAAAAGTACAAAGTAAGCAATTTATTGATAAACCAAAAAAGTTTTATAGAGAACTGGGAAATAATGTAAAAGGAATTGAAAGACTGCTGAAAAAAGAAGAAATAAATACATTTTGGAAAAGTATCTATGTAGATACTGTGGAACATAAAGGTGCTAAATGGATAGAAGAAGTAAAAGAAAGAATAAGACGTTTAAAGGTACAGGATATGAAATGGGATGAAGTAACAGCCAGAGAGATTGAAACAAAGTTAAAAAAAGCCTCTAATTTAGATGTATTCAACCTGCGGCCCTCAACCTGTAACTGCAACATCGATGTACACATGCCCCAAAACACTTTTTTTTTGTGTTTTTTGCTCCCGTGACCTATAATGCTAATGTCGGTGTGTGCATGCACCAAAGCACCCTTCTAGTTTTATTTTTGAGCCAAAAAAGGGTCAGTGTGTTTACGCCATTATTTTGCACTGAACAATCAGTGTGTGTTTGTGTTCTCGCTGAAGAGGGACTCCTGTATGGATTTGCCGCTGTTGCCTTTGAAAGGGACAGCAATTACCTGTGTTAATAGGTAAGTACGGAGTGAGTGAGTGCATACATGAAAGCAGAATTGTGTGTGTGAAAGTAGAAGAAGAGTGTGTGTGTATGTGTGTATATGTGTACATGACAGAGAGAGATGCATCCACAAAGAGGCTAACAATGATCAGTCTACCTACTGAACACAACAAGTTAGCTCACAAAAACATCATACAATAAGAGTACACTTTCATTAAATTATGGCTTTCCTGACAGGGAAAGTGTTGTATTGAACATGAACTCATACCTCTTAACTGTATGGATTTTCAAAGAATGTCTGGATTTCTGCCTCATCTTCCAAATTGTGTCTTTTGCTTAGGAAATAAAAGTAGTAATCCAAGGTAATGCAGTTCCAGGAAGTAAGAACGAGACAGCAGCCTAGGGTTAATGGGTCAGTAGTGGACTGACTATGTGGGACTGTAGCATATAAAGTTGTATTGTTTTTTCGGACAAACAAAAAAGCACCTAGTACTGTTTTTTCATTGGTGAGTTCTAAGCAGTGGTAGATTGGACACCAGTAAGCATAGCTTTGGCGGATCATCAATACTGGCAAATCAAGTGTGCACAATGTCATTTTTTAAATGTTGGGGATTTTAGTGTGTATGTGTGTGCTTATGTGTTGGGAGTGCTGCAACAGTAGATGATTATTAAAGACAGAGACTTACGGACTGTGGAGAATATGTTTCTTTGTTTCAAAACCTAATACTTGGGTACGCATGCCAGAAGTAGATTTTTTAAGACATAGCTTATTGCTATTTGCAGTGGATGGATATTTACATTTAATGGACAATGTATTGGCATGGGCCTGTGGGGTTCTGAAGGATGTCAAGTCTACCACTGCCAATGTCTTGTAAAGTGACCTGGAAATGGGCTTAGAAATATAGTTTAATTAAACAAAGTGTGCTTTCAATTTACAGGCCATAATTTAATTTATTTCAGGTAGTCCAGATACTGGTAGATTGTATACCATTAGACTTAATTAGGGAGAGCTGTCATTCTGGGGAAACAAGCAGCCCTAGTTTCAGTGAAAGCTCTGTGGTTGCTTGCAGGTAGGAAGTTGCAGGATGTTGATGCAATGTGTTTTATTTATTATTTTTAATGCATTTGTCATTTCAAAGCATGGTTTTCTTTGATGCAAAAGAAGGCAGGACTGAATAAGCCATATAATGTTTAACTGACAATAATGGGATGGAAAGATTATAAGTGATGTATAATGTTTGCAGCTACAGTTGTTTCAATGGTGTCTGTGATGCATAACTGTTTTTGGGCCTATGACCCACTTTTATTTTTCGCTTTGTCCAGATTTCTTGCTCTAAGGTTGAGAGGTATGGCTCCATACTAAATCAGAAGTTATATTTACCTTGGAAGACTTTTCGGCATAGTTATTAAAAACAGAGCCTTTTTAATATCTCTGCTTATTTCCAATATAAACTGCCATGTAACCTTGCAAATAACCTTCTTATTAAGCTACTTTACTTCTTTTGGAATTGACAGGTATGATTTATCTGTTCGGACATAAGCATAGAGTGCTAATGTGACTTTGATTTCTTGCAGCAGTCTGTGGTTTACATAATCACAATAACTTTTCTGTGTTTCTGGGTGTGTATGTAATCAATTTAACAGTTTTAAAGATGTTTTCCAAAAATAAATACATATATAATAAATAAATAATCCTCTCTACACTTTGAGCTATTGACAAAGTCTGGGAATTTGTTTTTTTCAAAAGCGAAGGTCAGCATTACAGCTCAGTAAACTGTCAGTCTGTGAGTAACTTCTGCACAAATTAAAATGTCTGAATGTCAAATGGCTTTAGATTGGAGGGAAGTTTATTTTTATTTATTTTATTTTATTTTACATTTGTTTACTGGGAAAGTCCGACTGGACACAGGTCCATTTTCAGCCGAGGACCAGGGAGAAAAGCTCCAAAAATAAAACAAAACAATACAATACATGCGAGAGAGACACAGCAAATTATGGATGTAGTACTCATACAATATGGCAGAGATTACATCTTGTAACAGTGAGAATCATTGAGGTACAGAATAAACTTAAAAACATTTTTTTTTTTACAGTTATAATTACAGCAAGGCAAATATCAATGAGTTAAGTTTTTAGGAGAAAGCTGTTTGTACACAGCTGAAGCTCTGAAACAATCTTTTGGTATGGATTAACCTGGGGATTGACACAAGTTATAAGTTTACACCAGTATGTAGCATTATAGTTTGTGGTTTTCTTATTGATTTACTTTTTGCCGAGCAATTGTTTGTTGATTTATTGATGGTCCTTTTGGTGGTTGGAAATTACATGGATGAATCCATCTCTATTATGATTTTTTTTTCAGATATTTTGACTTCCAGACAATTTCATTCAGTGAGTTGGTGTCATGTGATTACTGAGGTAGCCTATTTTACAAGTAGGGGCTTTTGTGTGTGTGTGTGTGTGTGTGTGTGTGTGTGTGTGTGTGTGTGTGTGTGTGTAAGAGAGAGAGATTTAATATGTATACTGAATATAATTTTGCAAATGGAATTCTTAGTTAAACATGCCCCTCTTCTTGGGCAACTAGACTTGAGTAACCAATATTAGATCTTAGCCATCCAGCTGGGAAAGGTTAGTATGTGGATTTTCCATCTGGTTTGATGAAGGCTATGCTACTTACCCAAGGACTACATTTATGGCTATCCATCCAGCCATCGTGTTGCTGAACTACATTGTTTGATAATGAGAGCAGCTTTTTACAGAAGTTGAAGGTTTTTGTGTCAAGAACCTGTCCATAAAAAGTGGCTTGTTTATGTTGCAGTGAAGGCTGTGGTCTTTGTAATGAGCGTTTTAAGTATAACCAGTATTTCTGAGGTAGAGGACGTCTCTTAAGGCAGGATTTTTCTTAGCCTGGAAAGCAAGCCAATGATGAAATTTATAGGGGCCAGTGAGAGACAGAGGAAAGCAAGAAGCTTTTTAGTCTGTTTAGATAACTAAGTGAACTTAGTCCTTTGACCTTTTTGACATTTTTTGTCAGAAATGGTTGTAGTCTTTCTTTTGGCAGGGTGTTTTGCTGAGGCACATGCCAAAAGAGGCATTGCACTCAATAATGGCTCTTGTAAAGGAAGAATACAGGGATGTTATGACCTCCTTGTCCCTGGATGAGATACCCTTACTAATGAAGTGGGCCATGTAAAAAGCTTTCCTTACAATGGAGACAACGTGGTGGTCAAAAGTCAGGTTTCTATCAACCTGGGTGCCCAAGTACCATACAACTTATTGCATGCTTACAACATTGTTATTAATGTGATAATTTGTGGGGACATCACTCTCCTCAAAGGGGATGATGATGCATTTTTTGGCATTTAGCTTGAGGCCATATTTCTGGCACCAGTTATTTGTTTGGGTGAGACCCTCTTCTAGCTTATTCAGAATTGTTTTATTAAGTCAGTAATGTGAATTCTTTACTTTATTGCAAATTTGTTGGGTTATTTTTGTGGATTATAGTATTGTAGGACTGCTGATGTTGACATTTTACATAATTGGACTGCTGGAATGGTTTTCCCAGTGAGAAATGCTAGTGCTGTAGTGAATATCTGTTTATTTGAAAAAAAAAAAAAAAAAATATATATATATATATATATATATATATATTAACTCAGATGTTAGAGTTAACTGTTAGATTAGAGAATTAGAATTAGAATGAGAATTAGAATTTTAAGGCAAATATTAGGCATTTATTATACTTATTCATTGTTCAAATGCACCTACAGTACAGCCAGGAGGTCGCCTGTGGTCTTCCAGAGCAATGAAAGAGTTAACTATATGATATGTTTTATATGCAGCCCCAAGACCATTTCTGTTCACTCAATGTGGCCCCTGCAAGCCAAAAGGTTGGACACCCCTGCTAATTGGAAAACCCCAGGCCCAGATGCAGTACCTAACTTTTAGCTTAAAGTATTAACTTCTTTGCACGAGGACTTAGCCATGAGTAAGAACTATTTATATGCACACCCCAAACACACACCACACTGGTTAACAACAGGAAAAACATTGCTCTTACTTAAGAGTGAACCTGCAAGCTACCCTAAAAATTATAGACCAATAACTTGTCTTCCGACGACGTACAAAATATACACAGGAATTGACGCTGACAGAAATTATAGTCATTTAGAAGAAAACTCAATTATGGCAGTAGAGCAAAAGGGCAATAAAAGAAAGTCATATGGAACAAAGGATCATTTGTTGTTAAATAAAGTTATACTGGAAAACTGTAAAAAGGGGAAGAATCTAAGTATGGCATGGAATGACTATAAAAAAGCATTTGATAGTATCCCACATTCATGGATAAAAGAGTGCTTAAAAATTTATAAGATACATCCTACACTGATTGACTATATTACAGTAGCCGTGAAACAATGACAGACCACTTTGCAATTAAGCCATGATAAAGAACAAATTATTATCCAAGGGATAAAAATTCAAAAGGGATATTCCAGGGTGGCTCACTGTCACTGTTGCTATTCTGCCTTGTCATTAATTCATTGAGCTGTTTACTTAACAGCTTAGGCCATGGCTACAGTTTGGCTCCTAGAAAACAACAAAGTTTAATGACTTCTCATCTTCTCTTTGTCAATTATTTAAAATTGTATAGCTCATTAGATGAGGAATTAAAACCACAGCTGCAGGTTGTTAAAACATTTTCAGATGATATTGGAATGTCATCTGGTCTTGATAAATATGCAAAAGCAACCTTTAAAAAAGGAAAACTACAGCATCAGGAAAAAATCAGTTTGGGACAAGAATGTGATATAAAAGAACTTGAGCAAGAGGGAATGTATAAATACTTAGGAATTGATGAAGGATCAGAAATAAAACATGCACAAATGCGAATAAAACTCAGTAAGGAGTACTTTAGAAGACTTAAATTAATCCTGAGAACAGCATTGGCATCTAGGAACAAGATCCAATCTATAAATCAATTTTCTCTTCCTCTCCTAACTTATAGTTTTGGAGTGATTGACTGGACCCAAAAAGTGTTGGATAGATTGGATATTAAAACAAGAAGGATGCTTCATGCTCACCAAATGATTTATAAAAATTAGTGTATACCAAGATTATATATTCCCCATTCCGAGGGAGGGATGGGCCTCCTTGAAATTGATTACATGTATAGATCTGCAATCGTGGGACTCCACACATATCTACTGACCTCACAAGATCCAAATGTAGTGAAAGTTTAGAACCATGAGGAGAATAAATCTAAGATGATGTCTCTGCTTAATTTAGCAGAAGCATATTTTCGCCAAGCAGGAATGGAAATCAAACCAGAAGTAGATAAAAATCAGGCAGCAACTGACTGCAAAAAACAAAAGAAAGAATATAAGGTAAAGGACCAGATGAAAAGGCAGGAAATGTGGAAAAAACATAAATATAGTTGCAAGTATAGAAAACTTCTGGAAGAGGCTCATGTTGATCCAGAACAAACAGAGGAATGGTTAAGGAGAGGTGAATTCAAATCAAGAAATGAAAGTTTAATATTGGCAGCCCAAGATAGTGGGCTACGTACACGCAGGTTTACAAAGTCCATTGAACATGTGGGAGAAACAGACAAATGTAGGTTTTATGGAGCCAAACTGGAAACAGTCACACACCTTGTTGCCTGTTGTGATGCACTAATGGCAGAGGGACTGTATACTGAAAGGCATAATAATGTGGTGAGACTATTACACTGGAGATAGTTCCAATAGTAGTAGGAGCAACTGGTCTTAAAAAAAAATAATTTTCAACCATATTTAGATATGTTACCAATTCATGTAACACCATATGAATTGCAGAAGGAGTCATTGCTGGGCACATTGCGGGTACTGTGAAGAGCACTTTTGGCTAACATCAAAGAGTGAAATAATACTAATTTCATGTGAACTTTAATCGTACTCTGACTTAGGAAAGGGGTCCATTCCCATCATGGTATTAGAAACTCAAAATCTTGGAGAAATCAAAAAAGACAAAACCCCTATATACATGCCACATGTGGCAAGAGTTTTTCAATTAAGGGTAGACTGACATGGAGTCAGAGAACTCACTCTGCTCACAAACCATATAAATGCTCACTCTGTGACAACTGTTTTGCAGGTAAGACCAGTTTGGTAGCACATGAATGCATGCTCACTGGACAGAAACCCAATCAATGTTCCATGTGTGATAAAAGTTATACAATTAAAGAGAGACTAACTGAACACCTAAATTCCCCCTCTGAGCAAAAACCCTGTAAGTGTGGAGTTTGTGACAAAAGTATTATTGCTAAGAGAAGCTTGATGCAACATGAGATTGTCAACATGGGGCATAGGGGTCCTAATGGAGAGATGAAAAGTCAGCAAGCAAAAGAGAGTAGTGATGCTAAAATTGAATTGATCCTCAAGTCTTGATGAGTACCTTCACGAGGTAGACCCCATTTTTCACAAAATCCCACCAAGGCGACACTCATATATAGACTGTATTTATATAGTATATATCATGGACAGAAGTAAGTCAAAAACAAAAAAAAAGATAGCTGAGTGTAAAAGAACCAGGATAAAAATGTGTCCAATCCTGGTAGGTGCACTGGTGCCAGGACTGGAAAAAATGACAGTGTAGAATCTTCAAAATATGGCAACATTCCTACAATGGGGCCAGGCCAGGCCCAGGGAGAGGATGCCCCCTGTTGTAGAAGGAAGTAGCAGTCCACAAAAATACAAAAATCGATTGGCCAAAGAAGAGCCATAAAGACAATAGAGTGGACTATTGAGGATAAGAAAAAAATTATGTATTGTTACTATTATGTAAAAAGCCCAGAATTTCCAGACACAAGATATACAAAATGATTAAGAGAGAAATTTGAGGAAAGAAAAATACTTCCGCAGGAAAAACTGTCAGAAGCTTCAAATAAAATTTTGCATTCATTAAAACAAAATATTTTTGAAAAACAGTATATGGATTAAGAAACTTTGATCTGTTTGGAAAAAGAAGAATCTGAGGAAGTGCAAAAGTATAAACAACAAAACCTAGAGATATTTGAAAAATATAAAAAAGAAATATGGACATGGGAAAGAAAGAGAGATTTGATATGGTGCAATATTTACGCAAAGGAGGAAGCCAAGTTAACTCAAAGCTATTCAAAGAGAAATACAGGCAAAGGCATCCAGATATGGAAAATTTCACAATAAAAAAATAATATCACAAACATGTAATGTGGAAAAGAAGATTAGTAAAGCAGAAGTTAAAGAAATAGAAGTTGAAGGTATGGAGTGCCTGCGAATTGAAGGATTAAATGTAGAAGGTCTAAGATAGACTACATCATAGTATGATGGAGTGAGTCCCCAGAATAAGGAAAAACAAGAAGACCAGGAAACATCTGAAGAAGAAATATGGACAGGGAAAGGAAAAGAGATTTAATATGGTGTAATATTTATGCAACTTAGAAAGCAAAACTAACCAATACAAAAAGAGCAGCACCAAAGATATTTGAAGAGAAATACAGGCAAACTAATCCAGACATGGAAAACTTTACAATACAAAAATAAGAAGACAAAGAGGAAAAGTAGAAAAGGAGGCTAGTAATGGAGTAAAGAAATAGAAACTGAGGTCATGGAGTACCTGAAAAGTGAAGGATTCGGTGTAGAAAATTTAATTCAGGAAGCACCACAACAGGATAGAGTAATGGATATCCAAATTAAGGGGAAATCAATGAAACAGGAAGCAACTGGTCAGGTGCCATATGAAGATAATTTGGAGCCTTCCACAGGAAACCAGTATAAACATTCACTTGAAGCTAGACAGCAAAGGAAAGAACAGGAAACTGTGGAAACTCTGATGCAGTCAATGTTGAGGAGTAATAGGCCAGTGAGTTCCAATGTGATAGAGCAACAGATGGCACAGGATGAAATTGAAGAGAATGTGCCAAAGGAAGATGCTATAGAACTTTCTATAGAATGCCCACAGGAACAGAAAACAAGGGATGTGCCCTCAGTTTGGAAGAAAATGAGTTAGGAGAAGAGTTGTTTGATTTAATAGACATAAGACAGATATATCAAGATCAATGAAAGAAATAGACTGCAGAAGGTTACTAAAACCCAAAAAAGTCAGAAGTTTGATAAAACAAATGAACACAGTAATTAGGACTGTCCATAGAGACCCATGCAATATAACAGAAGTAAACAGAATATATTACTGTGCATCTAAATTACTAAGTGATAAAGTTCTACCACAGGAACACAGGGTAGCGAGGGAAAGGACAGGGCAAAAGTGAATACTATCATGGAAATATCAAATAGAGAAAACTATAAAGCAGTTATGACAAGAAGTGTCACTGTTAGAAAATTACAGAAGAGGGAACAGATCAACAAAAATACTAAGGAAGATAAATGTGATAAAAGCAATGTGCAGTATTAGAACAGACCAGGATCTATCATGTACTATCGCAAATAAACTAAAAATTTCTGCACAGGTGGAAAGACTTAGAAGATACAAAGATAAATATAAAGGAAAAGTACAAAATAAGCAATTTATTGATGATCAAAAAAAAATTATAGAGAACTGGGAAATAAGGTAAATGGAATTGAAAGACCAACAAAAAAAGAAGAAATAGATACATTTTGGTGAAGTATCTATGAAGATCCTGTGGAACATTACAAAGATGATAAATAGACAGAAGAAGTTAAAGAAGAAATAAGAGGGTTAAAGGTACAGGGTATGAAATGGGATGAACTAACAGTCAGAGAGCTTGAAACAAAGTTAAGAAAAGCCTCTAACTGGAAAACCCCAGGCGCAGATGCAGTACCTAAATTTATGGCTGAATGTATTAACATCTTTGAATGAAGATTTAGCCTTGAGTAAGAGCTATGTATATACACTCCGAACAGACACCAACCTGGTTAACAACAGGAAAAACAATGCTCCTAATTAAGAGTGAACTTGCAAGCTACTCTAAAAATGATAGACCAATAACTTGCCTTCTGATGACGTATAAACTCTACATGGGGATTGACGCTGACAGAGTTTATAGTCATTTAGAAGAAAACTCAATTATGGCAGTTGAACACAAATGCAATAAAAAAGTCATATGGAACAAAGGATCATTTGTTGTTAAAAAAGTTAAAGTGGAGAACTGTAAAAAGCGGAAGAATCTAAGTATGGCATGATTGACTAAAAAGAACATTTGATATCCCACATTCATGGATAAAAGAGTGCTTAAAATGTATAAGATACACCCTACACTGACTGACTTCATTACAGTAACCATGAAACAATGGCAGACCACTTTACAATTAAGCCATAATAAAGGATAAATTATTATCCAGGGATAACCATTCAAAGGGGGCTATTCCAGGATGAGTCTCTGCCACTGTTGCCATTCTGCCTTGCCATTAACCCATTAAACTGTTTACTTAACAGCTTAGGGCATAGCTAAAATTTGACTCCTAGAAAACAACAAAGTGTAATGACTTCTCATCTTCTCTTTGTCGATGATTTAAAACTGTATAGCTCAACAGGTAAGGAACTGAAAGCACAGCTGCAGGTTGTCAAAACTTTTTCAGATGATATTAGAATGTCATAAATGTGCAAAAGCAACCTTTAAAGCAGGAAAACTGCAGCAAGAGGAAAGCATCAGTTTGGGAAAAGAATGCAATATAAAAGAACTTGAGCAAGAGGGAGTGTATAAATACTTGGGAACTGATGAAGGAACAGCAATAAAACATAAACAAATGTGAATAAAACTCAGTAAGGAATACTTTAGAAGACTCCAATTAATCCTAAGAACAGCATTGACATCTAGGAACAAAATCCAAGCTATAAACCAATCTGCTCTTCCTGTCCTAATTACAGTTTTGGATTGATTGACTGGCCCCAAAAAATGTTGGATAGATTAGATGTCAAAACAAAAAGGATGCTTCATACTCACCATATGATTTATAAAAATGAGCGTATACCAAGATTATATATCCCCCGTTCCAAAGGAGCACACCAACCTGGTTAACAACAGGAAAAACAATGCTCCTAATTAAGAGTGAACCTATAAGCTACCCTAAAAATTATAGACCAATAACTTGTCTTCAGATGACGTATAAATTATACACAGGAATTGACGCCGACAGAGTTTATAGTCATGTAGAAGAAAACTCAATTATGGCAGTAGAACAAAAGGGCAATAAAAGAAAGTCATATGGAACAAAGGATCATTTGTTGTTAAACAAAGTTATAGTGGAGAACTGTAAGAAGGGGCAGTATGGAATGGATTGTGTACAAAAAAGCATTTGATAGTATCCCACATTCATGGATAAAAGAGTGCTTAAAATGTATAAGATACACCCTACACTGATTGACTTCATTACAGTAACCATGAAACAGTGGCAGACCACTTTGCAATTAAGCCATGATAAAGGACAGATTATTATCCCAGAGATAAAAAATTCAAAGGAAGATATTCCAGGGTGACTCTCTGTCACCATTGCTATTTTGCCCTGCCATTAATCAATTAAGCTGATTACTTAACAGCTTAGGTCATGGCTACAATTTGGCTTCTTGAAAACAGTCTAATGACTTCTCGTCTTCTCTTTATCGATGATTTAAAACTGTATAGCTCATCAGATGAGGAAGTGAAAGCACAACAGCAGGTTGTCAAAACCTTTTCAGATGATATTGGAATGTTGTTTGGTCTTGATAAATGTACAAAAGAAACTTTTAAAAAAGGAAAATTGCAGCACCGGGAAAACATCAGTTTGGGACAAGAATGTGATATAAAAGAACTTGAGTAAGAGGGAATGTATAAATACTTGGGAATTGATGAAGGATCAGCAATAAAACATGAACAAATGTAAATAAAACTCAGTAAGGAGTACTTTATTTTTTTTTTCTTCAAAACAGGTTTATTGTTTTAACATATAAGAGAAATATAACAATTTTATATAAGTAATTAAAAATAGGTATTATTATAATATTCAACAAAACAACTAAAGTATTTACAAAGACATCCACTACAATCAGATCAATTAATTAAACTAAAATACCATGCTATTGAAATTAAAATTTTTTAACAAATTTTGTAAATTATCCCATACAATAAAATAAGATGTTTTTCTATTTGTTCTAGTCCTAATTGTGTTTATTTCCATATGGCACACTATATTCATAACATTTTTAAATTCATTAAACGAAGGAGGTGTATCTGAAATCCAATTTCTAGTTATTATTTTCTTGGCCACTGCTAGAATAGACCATAACAAGGGAAGCTTAACCTTTTTAACACTTTGAGGTACAGGTGTGTTGAATAATATAAGAGATTTAGAAATAATGAAATTATCTGTAAAAGAGCCTGCAAAATTCATTAATTGACTTCCAGTATTCTTTCAATTTTATACAGTCATAAAACATATGAGCCCAGTCAGCATTAATTTCTACATTACATCTCTTACATAGATTATCTTTATTATTTATTTTATTCATCATCAAAGGTGTATAAAAGATCTATGTAAAAATTTCCATGTATAAAGTCTCCAGACAATGGAAGACGTAGTTCTATAAGCAGAGTCCAATATATATTGTTTATCTTGTTGATTTGGTGGGTCCCCATTAATAGAAGTGAAATAATTCCAGTATGAATCTACACTGTAAAAGTTTCTTGTCTGATAACTTTATGTATGTATGAAAGTTTACCTTTATCAGAAACTTTATGTTGTAAATTTAATATCAAGTAATCAATCAGTGTTGGAATAGATTCTTTAACAGTTATAGACATTAAATCTATTTTATTAATGAGATGTTGTCTAAAGGTCTGAACCTCCAACCAGCAAGTTTCTCTTAGATCAAATTCTTGTTTTAAGAAATCTAGATTTTTAACTTTATTATCAGATATCAACTGATACCAGTACTTTAGATCATTATCTATAGCTAAATGAGTTCCTTCAGAAGTAGATGACAAAAGCATACCCTGAGTATACATTATAGGAAATACAATAAAATTCCATTCCCTATACTTAGGGTGCATGAATATAAAGTTACGATAACTAATAATAATATTTAATGGGTAACAAACCATATGTTTAGGTGTAATAGGTGAAGTACAAAATTCCTTTAGTAACCATAACATGGAGTTGTTTACAATCATATTTTTATGTGTTAAGGAGATTTTCATGAAGTGTATACTAATTAGCTCCCAATAATCTTTCCATTTTGTGACATATGACTGATCTATTAATAAAGTAATAACTTTTACAATAGAAGAGATAGTATATAAATTAAAGTCTGGAAAAGAAATACCCCCTTGAGACCAGCTATTAGTATGTTTCTTTAATGCAATCCTAGGTCTATTAGGTGCCCATAATAAATTTAACATTATTATGTTCAGTTTCTTGATAATTATTTTTGTAGGTGGAAGTATTATTGATTGTATTAAGTATAAAATCTTGGGGAATATTATCATTTTAATAATTGTAAGTCTCTCCTCCATAGTAAAAACATATTATTCCAGGTATTAAAAAGATTTTGTATATTAAGAAAACAGGTATTATAATTATTATATATAATAGATTTAATATCTTTAGATAGTATTATACCTAAATAAGTTATCTGACCTGAATTGGGTACATATTTAGTAAACTCACTAATGAGAATATTTTTCTGTATATATAGGTAGTATTTTAGTTTTTTCTTCATTGAATATTAAACCAGAAATACTTTTAAAATTCATCATGTTATCAAATAGAGACTGTATAGAAGAATTAGATCCTGCTGATGTAATTAGAACATCATCTGCAAAAGTTGAATTTTGGATGTTGTATTTTCATCTATTTCAAAACCCTCTATGTCAGTACTGTTTCTGATCAAATTAGCCCAAGGCTCCATTACTAAAGTGAATAATAGTGGAGAAAGTGGACATCCTTGTTTTGTACCTTTAAGAATGGGTATTTTTGTGAAACATATGTTCCTACCTTAATATAAGCCAACATTCCTTTGTATAAATGTTCAATTAGATTTACAAATGCATCAGAAGTTTGTGCACTTCATTAAGGTAAACAGATAGTCCCGATTTACTGAATCAAATGCTGAACTTATATCAAGACTAATAAGTGTTAAATCTTTCTTTTCCTATTTGCAAAATCTATTAATGTTAAAGTTCTTCTTATATTATCAAAAGTATTTCTATTTACAATGAAGCCTGTCTGATCTATATCTATAATGCCGGGAATGATTGTCTTCAATCTATCAGCAAAGATATTCATAAACATTTTATAATCAACATTAAGTAATGAGATGGGCGATATGAAGAACATCTAGTTGGATCTTTGTTAGGTTTTAAAATTGGCAAAAAATGTATATTGCCAAGATGGGGGTTATTAACTCAGTTTGGGCCAAAATAAAACCTTATGTATTAATGAATATGTATTTTAGAAAGGATTTTATATATCTCTGGCATAATACCATCATTACCGGTGCTTTGTTTGATTTAAGCTTATTTATTTGTGTAATAACTTCTGTATATGAAATACTCTTGTCCAATAGTTTAATCTGTTGTTTATTAAGCTTTTATTCATATTTGTGGTTATAAACTCCTTTATTTTATCTTTAGGTTCCATGTTAATATTATTATGGTTAATTTTGTGAAAGTGATTTCTAAATTCATCTAGTATTTCTGGTATACTAGAAACATTCTTCTTTTCCTTAGAGAAAAGATTTCTTTGATATGGTTTTGTTTATTCAACCTTTTTGTTTTATTTTTAAGTCTATGTAAGTATTTGGGGCTTATTGAATAAGACAAAAACTTGTATTTCTCTAAAGTTATTTTAACTTTATGAGTTAAAATTTCTTTGTATTTCTCATTTAGTTTGTTTATTTCTTCAATAACTTTCTTGTCCATAATATTTTCTTTATTATTATGTTTATAAGAGTCTAATTTACTTTGAATATCTAACAATTCCTTATCCCAAGATTTCCTTTTATTATTATACCATCTGATACTTTGTCCATATAGATATAATTTTAAGGCATCCCAAACATAAACAATGGAGACTTCAGGAGTGTTATTTATGTCTAAAAAATGTTTTACTTCTAAAAGTATATATTCTTTATAGTCTTTTAGTTGAGTTAAGTATGCTGGTATCCTTTTGATCTGAACATTATGAGTATTTTTATCATGAATTCAAAAACAATTGAATTATGATCAGATATAGGACATGAAATGATTTTGGAATTAATTAAATCTGTTACCATCTGGTTAGAAATAAAGACCCTATCTATTTTTGAATAAGTTTTATATCTGTTAGAAAAAAGGTGTATGGTAATGATTTTGAATCTATCTGATTATTAATATCATTCAAATGATAAGAATTAGCAAAATCCTTTAAATGTTTTGCATTAGATGTAATTCTTCTCTTTCCTATAGTGGTAGTATCACTTTCATGTAGTATACAATTAAATTCACCAGTTAAAATAATATCTCCTATAGAGAATGATATGATCTTATCAAGATGATGTTTCACTGTATTAATACCAATTCCAGGTATCCAATATACATTAATTAAAGTGTAAGTCTTCCTATTAATTTGTATTATAACCATACAAAACATTCCTTTGTCATCCTGATAAGACTTAATGGTTTTAGGAATGGGCATACTTTTATTCCATAAAATAGCCACTCCTCTTTTTTTCTGAGTGTGCTCTGAACTAACCAATACTGTATATTTGTTTGTGGCTAGTTTATCAATATCTTTTTTCAAGAGATGGGTTTCTTGTAGTAAGACTAAGTTGGCCTTATGTAAATTAATGTATCTTATTAGGCTTGCCCTTTTACATGGATTATTCAATCCATTAATGTTTAAAGAAATTCCTTTTAAAGATGTCATTTGGCATTTTTAAAACTTAAGAATCTTATGATCAAAATAACAAATAACAAGATAAGTAATGTTACATCTCCTCCTTTAGGTGTACCTTTAAATATAGCTGTATTTATTGAATCTCTTATGGGATTTCGTATAGGATTCAATTTTGTTTGTAGTGACAATGAATGTACAGAATATATTGTGGATGTCAAAACTATATACAAATAACAATGAACAAGTGAAAATAATGTAAGGATTAAACCTTGCATCCAGCCTGGAGTTATAAACTCCAACTTAGAGTAGTATTTACCACTCAAGTTAACCCCTACCCTAAGCAGCAGTCGTCAGCTACCACCTTATCAATTTAATACTAGTTATATTTAACTGAAGTTAACAGTTTTCAATTCAATTATCTAGCAAGACAAGACTACACATTTGGTAAAACAGCATCATATAAACTAAAATAAACCTTTTTTTTTTTTTTTTTTTTTAAACTGTTCATACTACTATATACATCCATGTAATATAAAACACTTGTATTCAAATAGCATTCAAATAATCTTGATGTTAGAAATCAAGAGGAGAGAAAAATAAGTTCTAACATTCATTTAAATCAAAAACTTTGGCTAATATGATTCAGACATTACATATATTAGGATGCATCTATTTTCTGTCATGTAAATACAGTTAACAGCTTCCAAAAACCTTGAATTGCTTGTATATGAGCATTTACTCAAACTCATTATTGCCAATAGAATAAAATATTGTATTCATAGAAATTGTTATAAATCATACTTCATAGTTAAGCAGATTCTCAGAAACATTTATATACATATCTATATACACACACATACACACACACACACACACACACACATATATATATATATATATATATATATATATACATACATACACACATACACACACATATACACATATACATATATATATGTATATATATATATATATATATATATACATACACACACACACATACACACACACACACACACACACACACACACACACATACACACACACACACACACACACACACACACACACACACACACACACACACACATACACACACACACACACACACACACACACACACACACACACACACATATATATATATCTGATCTCACTGAGTTGTATCTTTACTGAGCACCATCTTACATTGCTGTCCCTTCAATAAATCTGTCTGTTTTATACAAAATAATGCACAGCAAACACATTTTAGTAACCAGATTTTACAAACATGCTATACTACTGCTTTAAAATATATCACATGACAATTTATTCCAGTATAGAGTTATAAAATTATTTATGCTTGTCAATCAGATGAATTAAATGAGTTATAGTAATGTATATGTTTGGGACATAGGTTTTTAACACATATTATTAATCTGCTATTCCTGTATCTGTGATGTGTCAGTGTGATATCTAGGTCAAAGGTGAGACCAGCTGCTTTCAGCTTCTCTGTGAGAATTCTGAGAGTTGAAGCTTTTGAAGTAGCTCATGGACACTGTGCATGAGACAGCCCACATCCCAGATTGTCTCTCTTAACATTTTGGCGGGAAACTTATTAAAAACTAGTGACAAACATTCATTTAGCAGTGTAAATGCATCTAAACATGACAGAACCTTCACAATGGATTCTATAGGTTATTACAGACTCTATGTAAGTGAAATCAAGCCCAAAATTATTAATAAGTAACAAAACTCAACATTTTTGTCCCAACTCAACTCCTATGTGAATCTTATTATTTACTGTGTCTATATGATCAAAAGTATTTCTATATATTAATAAAGAAAAGAAAAAGAGAGTAGAAAGTAAAAGGGTGTAAGGCAGAAATAAAAAAAATGTAAGAGAAAGCTATAAGAAGTATATACAATAGAATATTACTTACTGTTTATATTAATAGAGTTAAAAATAAAACATATTATTTACTATTATTTAGTTCTAATTATTATTAGTTAAAGCATGACAGATTATTTACAAACAAGCATAAGCAGTGTAATCAAGAAAGCATAATTAGGTAGTGCCATTCCTGTATCTGTGATGTGTCAGTGTGATATCTAGGTCAAAGGTGAGACTAGCTGCTTTCAGCTTCTCTGTGAGAATTCTGAGAGTTGAAGCTTTTGAAGTAGCTCATGGACACTGTGCATGAGACAGCCCACATCCCAGATTGTCTCTCTTAACATTTTGGGAAACTTATTAAAACTAGTGACAAACATTCATTTAGCAGTGTAAATGCATCTAAACATGACAAAACCTTCACAATGCATTCTACAGGTTATTACAGACTCTATGTAAGTGAAATCAAGCCCAAAATTATTAATAAGTAACAAAACTCAACATTTTGTCCCAACTCAACTCCTATGCAAATCTTATTATTTACTGTGTCTATATGATCAAAAGCATTTCTATATATTAATAAAGAAAAGAAAAGAGAGTAGAAAGTAAAAGGGTGTAAGGCAGAAATAGAAAAAATGTAAGAGAAAGCTATAAGAAGTATATACAATAGAATATTACTTACTGTTTATATTAATAGAGTTAAAAATAAAACATATTATTTACTATTATTTAGTTCTAATTATTATTAGTTAAAGCATGACAGATTATTTACAAACAAGCATAAGCAGTGTAATCAAGAAAGTATAATTAGGAATAGCATTTGAAGAACATATAAACTTTTTACAAGGAATAAATATTACTGACCTTATTTTTCCTCTTCAGAAAGAGAAACAAGTTAAATCACAGCTTGCCATTAAATCTCCAGATATTTTGACTAGTTATGAAACAAAACATTTCTTTGCACATAGAGAATAACTTTGATTAAATCTTTTCAAAATATTTGTTGCTTCTTGGAAATGCAGGAACTATATTTAAAAAGATTAATAATAAAATAAAATGATGAGAGAGAAAAAAAAACATAGTACAAATCATTTGTTTTTTAGTCTCTTCTTCTTCTCTGAAGTCTTCCACGAAGTTTCAGTTGCCAGTCTCTTTAACGAAGGACTAGCCCATTCCATTTCTTCTATTTTTCCAAAATCTTATTTTTTTTAATAAACAGTAAAGCAGAGTCTAAGTCATCGAAAATTTTAGGACCATCAGGAAGGAAGATTTTAAGCTTGGCAGGAAACAGAAGGTATGTTTTAAACTGTGCTTTTTTAAGCTCCCTTATTAGTGGCAGAAAAACTTTTCTTTTAGCTAATACCATGGAAGAATAGTCATTGTCAAAACGCACAGTTGTTTCATTAATCTTAACAGGAGCTTTAGCCCAAGCAGATTTAAGAACCATCTCTTTATCAAAAGATGATAGAAATCTAACTATAACTGATCTAGGATAGTTTTTGTTAGAGTTAGTATTAGCTATAGATCTATGTGCTCTTTCGATACCAAAAGAGAATGCTTCTGGTAAATGTAAAGTTTTAGGGAGCCATGTTGTTAAAAAGAAGTAATATTGTTACCTTCAATATTTTCTGGCAGTCCAAAAATCCTAATGTTATTGCGCCTAGATCTATTTTCCAGGTCATCCAGCTTTGTTTGTAAATGTGTATTTTGTTTCAGCAGAAACTCAATGTTGATTTCCTCTTCTTGTATTCTATTTTCCATGTCATTCACAGCTTCTTCTATGCCTGTCATCTGGATCTTCTGTTGTTGCAGGTCCATATATAACAAGTCTATTTGTTTTGTAGTTTTTCTATGAAAGTGTCTATTTTAGTATCCATTTTATCCATCTTAGCAGTAAGTTGCTGGACTATAATTATCAGAGACTGAAGTTCTTTCTTGATGCTGGAGTCTTGAGAATTTGTCTTACTGGAACTCATTTCAGACTGATAGACTGACAGGAAAATTTCCAAAGTAATTTCTGACAGGAATATTATTAAGATTTCCTTTCTTTTTTAGATATAGTTCAAGAACTATATAAAACAAACATATTTAGAAAGAAAATTACTTCAAAAATTATTTTTTTAAGTAATTAATTCCTGTCAATGTAATGAAATTGGTGGAGCTGAAGAAATCTGCTGCTATCCTGTGTTCATCCTTGGCCACGCCTCCCCAGTAAGGAGTACTTTAGAAGACTTAAATTAATCCTGAAAACAGCATTGACATCTGGAAACAAGATGCAAGCCATAAATTAATTTACTCTTCCTGTCCTAACATATAGTTTTGGAGTGATTGACTGGCCCCAAAAAGTGTTGGATAGATTGGATATTAAAACAAGAAGGATACTTCATGCCCACCAAGTGATTTATAAAAATCGGTGTATACCAAGATTATATATTCTGGATTCCGAAGACGGGATGGGCCTCCTTGAAATTGATTACATGTATAGATCTGCAATTGTGGGACTCCACACATATCTACTGACCTCACAAGCTCCAAATGTAGCGAATGTTTTGAAACATGAGGGGAATAAATCTAAGATGATATCTCTGCTAAATTTAGTAGAAGCCAGCAAAACAAGATAGTACCAGTGGAAGAAACACGGCTCCTTTTCTTTTTACAGCTTTATTTGTGAGAAGGTAACAAAACACCACAGCAGCACGTAAATCCAACAAACAGCTCCAAACACATTAACGCTATGTCTCCACACCTGCGTTTTCATTTGAACTCACTTCCTCAGATGCACAAGAATAATGCTTACTCTTCCCCTTCAGCTTAAATACTGTTACTAATTAGATAATTGAAACTCTTAATACAATAAAAATTCTTAATTACACTTATTCCACCATGATTACATTAAAATCCACCTCAACAAAATGCCTTCATGTATTTTTTTAAAAATAATGATTAAAACAAGCACATTCCATTTTATTACCTTACTATTCACAACATTTCATCCCTATAATTAATTCATAGGGTTTATTTATAAAATTCAATAAATTAAACACATAAAATTCATACATAAAAAATCATACATAAAAAATACATATACACAAACAACCCATTCGTTGCTCCCTCTAGTGTATAAATTACCACATTTCACTCAGAGTTTTTAAAGTGCTTAGAATAATGCCCATTAACATTTTTGTTGCCAAAAAGCAATCACAAATTCATTCCCTGGTAACACTGTATTCACAAAAAAAGTGATTTCATACACAACATACCCACTTGTGTTTCAGAAATGGAACATTTTCTTTTTAATATTTTTAACTCCTAGGGTATACGCTACCCTAATCAGAGCTGCCCTTATTTTTAATACTGGGGCTAATGACACATAATTATTAAGCCCGTGAATTATAAGCTTCTAGTTGGGTTGCCAAAGTAACTCTTTATACTCAATGGTGTCCTCCCAAGGTCCACCCGAATATCCTTATTTACAATCTCCAGCACAAAAAAAGTATATTCAGCTTCTTCACATTTTGTTTTGTGTTTAAATAGGGCATTACACATACATTTTGTCTTTATTTCGTAATTATGTTCATAAATTCTATCTCTTAGTCTTCTTTCAGACTTCCCCACATAAAATGCGTCACATTTCTTACATACGCTCAGATAGATTATGCCTTTGGTCTGACAATTAGCATATTGCTTGCTCTGAACTAAAATATCCCTACTTTTTACATATATTGTGTCTTTATTACAAATAAAAGGACACTGGGAGCACCTCCCACATTTAAATGTACCCTTTCTCTCCCTGGTAGTGGTATTTTCCTTACTTTTCCTTTCAAAGAAATTTTTCAAGTTTTTTCCTTTTCTGAATGTACATTTCAAGGGCTGTGTGAACAAGCTTCCTAAGTCAGAGAATTCACTAAACTTTGCCCACTCTTCTTCCACCATTCTTCTAATGACTCTTGCCTCCCCACTATAATCTGATATAAAATTATTTTTCGCATCAAAGCTGTCCTTTTCAGTTTTATCCACCTCCTTAAGAACATCATCCTTCCCTAAAATGGGCTGATATTTATCCAGTCTTCCATTCCTAACCTCCTTTTCAATTTCCCCAATTAAATTGCTCGGGTAGCCTCTGTCCATAAACATCACATGTAGTTTGTTACATTCTTCATCAAAGTCACAGTCCCTAGAGGACATCCGGCTGCCTCGGACAAACTGTCCTTTAATTATTCCCTTTTTGTGGTGGTGGGGATGTGCACTCTCATATGCTAAAAAGGAGTTAGAATAATTGTCCTTTCTATATACCTTAGAGTAAAATTCCCCTTCTCCTTTTCCCACAAAAATGTCCAGATATTTTAGACATTCCACACTCTTTGAATAAGTAAATGACAAAAAGGAGGTGGTTTGAGAAATATAGTGAAAAAAGGCTTCAAATTCTGCTTCTGACCCTACCCACAATAGGCAAATATTGTCCAGAAACCTTTTATACATTTCCAGCAGCTTTTAAACTGTGAATTTAACACAAATTTTTGCTCCCATGCTGCCAGAATAATATTCGCATATATGGGTGCACAATTTGCACCCATAGCAATTCCTTTTGTCTGCTTAAAAAATTCACCTTCAAAGTGCAAGTAATTACTTTTCAATACAATGTCCATTAATGTTAAAATTAAACAAAATTCATTATGCGTAAACTTTCCATAGTTAAGCAATGCCTCCTCAAACCATTCCATTCCCTCTTTGTATGGAATGGATGAAAAAAGGTCCACTATATCTAGAGTTATGAATACTAGACCTTCATCAAAAAATTCCTTCTTAAGGTTCCGGAGTAGATCCCATGAGTCCTTGACCACACCTGCCCCTTCCTTAACCACTCCCTTTAACTTGCAATCTAGCCATTTGGCTATAGGTGCCGTAACAGATCCTTCTGAAGAGACTATGGGTCTCATGGGTGGATTTTCCTCATCCTTATGGACCTTGGGTATACCAAATATGTTAGGGACCTTAGGTTTCTCCACATGTAGAAATCTAAAAGTGCTCAAATCAATTACTCCTTCTAACAGTAAATCATACAATTTTAAATAAACATTCCTATTAGCAATATTGATTTCATTTATGGAAGATCTCACATATCTTTCTTCATTACCTAAAAGTTCTAACATTTTGGCCTCATAAATCATTTGGTCCATAATTATTGTACCCCCTCCTTTGTCAGGTTTCAATATTCTTAAGGTAGGGTCATTAGAAAGTTGCAACAGTAACTCATTCTCTTCCTTCGTTAAATTATACCCTATCCTGTTGTCCATCAAAACTTTCCTTAACTTCCTTTCCATTACCATTTCAAAATTCTTTAGTTGCTGATTTAAAGGTGGGTTGAACACACTTCTTTTCCTTAGATTCCCTTTTACCATACTGTTATTACTCTGTTCATGGAACATTAATTCAAGATTTTTCTTCCTTGTAAACATTTTAAGATCAATCAATACTTTGTTCAAATCAGCCTTCCTATTGGGCACAAATTTCATTCCCTTAGTAAATAATTGGAAGTGTATAGCTGAAATTTCTACACCACTATAATTGTAAATGTTATAATTCCCTAATTTCCACACAACTCCCTCCTTAACCATTTTTTTCTCCCTCTGAGGGGCTTCAATACTCCCACTTCCACACTCTACCATTCTCTGTAAGGCCTGCTCCTGTTCTGGTACCTTTGGTATTGAGCCCACCCCCCCTGGTAGTTTTTTGTGGGTTCCTCTGATGATAATTTTTGATTCTTTCAGATCTCCTCAATTCTGGATATTCATTATCCTCCCTACTAACATCCCTTTCTCCACTCTCTACATAATCTTCTTCACCCAGGTTTTCCTGATTATAAACAATGTTAAACTTTTGTGGAAAAAAGTCCCTGGGTTTTGGGTAATTGGTCTTTTCCTTGTACTCCATAATATCCCTATCAAGCTTTTTACATTTCCTCTCAAAAATACTATTCATACTCTTCTCTATATTTCCCAATGTATTTTGATATTTAACCTGATTATCCTCCACTGCAAAAAGTAAATCCTTAGTAATGCGTTCATTCACTTCTTTTATTTTATTATTTAAATCATCCATAACCCTCATATTTTCTTTAATAATAGCCTTAAGAATTTCAAACCCACACATATCAAAAATCTGTAGTAGTTCAACGTGAAATTCACTACCTACCCTCACCTTATTAGGGTACTGGCAAACCCTCAGACCTTTAGGCACAATTTTTAAACTTAAACATTCATTTAGGTATGCATTTTCCATTTCCAGGTTCTTGAATTTGAATAACATTTCATCAAACACTCTCAAATTATATTTAAAAGATGAATTAACGTCATTTGAAGGCACTTTGTATACATTTTTAGTTTTAAAATTATATTTAAAATTATAAACATTATCAAAGTCCACTTTAGTTTGGTTGGAATATACATCATGGTCTCCATTTGAATTACCTGTAGTCCTGTTACTAGCTGTAACATTACTATAACTTCTGGGTGTATTTCCAACATTTTTACGCCTCACCGCCCTGTTGTCACTATTGTTCGTTGCAAAAGGCGGACGGGCATCATCCTCCGAGCTCCCCGAAAAAATATTTGGAATGCCCACTTCTCCTTGCAGCACACCCTGCCTAGGGCCAATGTTCTGGCTCCCTTCACCTCTATCCGGACTGGAAACAACGCTCCTTCCTCTATTTCTTTCTCTTTCCCTCCTCGGGAGAGCCTCCTGGTTGTTCGGTAAACCGCTCATAGTTCCTATAGAAGCAGGACTGTTTCCTGCCAACAATTCCAGCAACTGGGTCAACTGATTGGATAACCTATCCAATCTGTCCATGCTATCTGGTCTATCCAATCCGATTACTCCTTCCACGCTTGCCGTAGAGCCCTCCTCCACCTCCATAACACGACCAACCGAAACACAATGGAGGCTAGTACTACGAAATGTCACAAACCAGCAAAACAAGATAGTACCAGTGGAAGAAACACGGCTCCTTTTCTTTTTACAGCTTTATTTGTGAGAAGGTAACAAAACACCACAGCAGCACGTAAATCCAACAAACAGCTCCAAACACATTAACGCTATGTCTCCACACCTGCGTTTTCGTTTGAACTCACTTCCTCAGATGCACAAGAATAATGCTTACTCTTCCCCTTCAGCTTAAATACTGTTACTAATTAGATAATTGAAACTCTTAATACAATAGAAATTCTTAATTACACTTATTCCACCATGATTACATTAAAATCCACCTCAACAAAATGCCTTCATGTATTTTTTTAAAAATAATGATTAAAACAAGCACATTCCATTTTATTACCTTACTATTCACAACATTTCATCCCTATAATTAATTCATAGGGTTTATTTATAAAATTCAATAAATTAAACACATAAAATTCATACATAAAAAATCATACATAAAAAATACATATACACAAACAACCCATTCGTTGCTCCCTCTAGTGTAAAAATTACCACATTTCACTCAAAGTTTTTAAAGTGCTTAGAATAATGCCCATCAACATTTTTGTTGCCAAAAAGCAATCACAAATTCATTCCCTGGTAACACTGTATTCACAAAAAAAGTGATTTCATACACAACATACCCACTTGTGTTTCAGAAATGGAACATTTTCTTTTTAATATTTTTAACTCCTAGGGTATACGCTACCCTAATCAGAGCTTCGCTGCCCTTATTTTTAATACTGGGGCTAATGACACATAATTATTAAGCCTCGGTGAATTATAAGCTTCTAGTTGGAGTTGCCAAAGTAACTCTTTATACTCAATGGTGTCCTCCCAAGGTCCACCCCGAATATCCTTATTTACAATCTCCAGCACAAAAAAAGTATATTCAGCTTCTTCACATTTTGTTTTGTGTTTAAATAGGGCATTACACATACATTTTGTCTTTATTTCGTAATTATGTTCATAAATTCTATCTCTTAGTCTTCTTTCAGACTTCCCCACATAAAATGCGTCACATTTCTTACATACGCTCAGATAGATTATGCCTTTGGTCTGACAATTAGCATATTGCTTGCTCTGAACTAAAATATCCCTACTTTTTACATATATTGTGTCTTTATTACAAATAAAAGGACACTGGGAGCACCTCCCACATTTAAATGTACCCTTTCTCTCCCTGGTAGTGGTATTTTCCTTACTTTTCCTTTCAAAGAAATTTTTCAAGTTTTTTCCTTTTCTGAATGTACATTTGAAGGGCTGTGTGAACAAGCTTCCTAAGTCAGAGAATTCACTAATTTAGTATTAATTAATTTAGTAGAAGCATATCGACGTCAAGCAGGAATGGAAGTCAAATCAAAAGTAAATAAAAACCAGGCAGCAAATGAATGTGCTAAAAAACAGAAGAAATAATATAAGATGAAGGACCAGATGAGAAGGCAAGAAATGTGGAAAAAACATAAAATATGGTTGTAAGTATAGAAAACTTCTGGAAGAGCCTCGTGTTGATCAAGAATGAACACAGGAACGGTTAAGGAGAGGTAAATTCACATCAAGAAATGAAAGGTTAATATTGGTAGTCCAAGATAGTGGGCTACGTACATGCTGGTTTACAAAGTCCATTAAACATGTGGGAGAAACAGACATGTATAGGTTTTATAAAACCGAATTAGAAACAGTCACACACCTTGTTGCTGGTTGCGATGCACTAATGGCAGAGGGACTGTATTCTGAAAGGCATAATAATGTGGTGAGACTGTTACACTGGATATTGTGCAAACATTATGGTATCGAAGTGGCTGAAAAACACTGGAAACACGAGCCACAGAGAATCATAGAAAATGTTGAAGTTTATATCACATGGGATCACCCATTACCAACAGTTCAAAAGATAGAGGCTAGAAAACCAGATATAGTGGTCCAAGAAAAGAAGACAGAAGTAGCATTGATCATTGAAATCACCACACCTAGTGACTACAGTGTCTTGTGTACAGAGAGAGACACAAAGTCATAAAATACCTGGATCTGCAGGCAGAAATGAGAGCCATGTGGAAGAAATATACCCATACAGTTCCAATAGTAGTAGGAGCAACCAGTCTTATAAAAAAGAATTTACAATTGTATTTAGATATATTACCAATTCATGTGACACCGTGCGAATTGCAGAAGGAGTCATTACTGGGCACATTGCAGGTGCTGCAAAGAGCACTTTTGGCTAACATGAAAGATTGAAACAATACTGATGTCATGAACTTTAATCGTACTTTGACTTAGGAATGGGGTCCATTCCCATCATGGTATTAGAAACCCAAGAGACTTGGAGAAATCAAAAATGGCAGAAACTATATAAATATGATATCTGTGATGAGTTTTGCCTGCAAAAGAAGTATAGTAGCACATCAATTTCCATACAGTGGGCAGAAAACACATAAATCTGACATCTGTGACAAGAGTTTTACCTGCAAAAGTATAGTAGCACATCAGTTTGCCCACAGTGGAGAGATGAAAAGTCAGCAAGCAAAGGAGAGTAGTAGTGCTAAAATTGAATTCATCCTCAAGTCTTGGTGAGTTCCTTCATGAGCTAGACCCTGTTTTACACAAAATCTCACCAATGTGACACTGATATATAGACTGTATTTATATAGCATATATCATGGACAGAAATAAGTCAAAAACAAAAAGGATAGCTGGGTGCACAAGACCCAGGATAAAGAAGTGCCCAATCCTGGTAGTTGCACTGATGCCAGGACTGGAAAAAAATGACAGTGTAGAATCCCCAAAATACGGAAACATTCCTACAGTGGGACCAGGCCAGGTGCAGGGGTAGGATGGCCCCCATGTTGTAGAAGCAAGTAGCAGTCCACAAAAATCACAAAAACTGATAGGCCAAAGAAGAGCCATAAAGACGATAGAGTGGACTATTGAGGATCAGAAAGAAATTACTTATTGTTACTATTATGTAAGAAGCCCAGAATTTCCAGACAGAAGATATACAATGCGATTAAGAGAGAAATTAGAGGAAAGAAAAATAATTCCGCAGGAAAAATTGTCAGAAGCTTCAAATAAAAATTTGTGTTCATTAATACAACAGATTTTTTGAAAAACAGTATATAGATCAAGAAACTTTGATCTGTTTGGAAAAAGAAGCATCTGATGAAGTGCAAAAATATAAACAACAAAACCTAGAGATATCTGAAAAATATAAAAAAGAAATGTGGACATGGGAAAGAAAGAGAGATTCGATATGGTGCAATATTTATGCAAAGGAGAAAGCCAAGGTAACTAATATAGAGAATGCAGTCTCAAAGATATTTGAAGAGAAATACAGGCAAAGGCATCCAGATATGGAAAATTTCACAATAAAAAAATTAATAGCACAAAGATGTAATGTGGAAAAGAAGATTACTAAAGCAGAAGTTAAAGAAATAGAAGTTGAAGTTATGATATGGAAAACTTTACAATACAAAAAATAAGAAGACTAAGAGGAAAGGTAGAAAAAGAGATTAGTAATGGAGAAGCCACAGAAATAGAAACCGAGGTTATGGAACAGCTTCAAAGAGAAGGATTCAGTGTAGAAAATCAAATGCAGAAATCACCACAACAGGATAGCGCAATGAATATCCAAATTAAGAGGAAACCACTGGAACAGTAAGCAATTGGTCAGGTCCCATATAAAGATATTTTGGAACCTCCCACAGGAAACCAGTATAAACATTCACTTGAAGCTAGACAGCAAGGAAAGGAACAGGAAACTGTGGAAACCCTGATGCAGTCAATGTTGAGGAGAGATAGACCAGTGAGTTCCCATATGACAGAACAACAGATGACACAGGATGAAATTGAAGAGAATGTGCCACAGGAAGATGCTTCAGAACTTTCTATAGAATGCCCACAGGAAATGGAAAACAAGGGATGCACCCTCAGTATGGAAGAAAAGGAGTTAAGAGAAGAGTTGCTTGATTTAATAGACAAAGACAGATATATCAAGATCAATGAGAGAAATAGACTGCAGAAGCTTAATAAAACCCCAAAAGTCAGAAGCTTGATAAAACAAATGAACACAGTAATTAGGACTGTCCATAGAGACTCATGTGATATAACAGAAGTAAACAGAATATATTACTGTGCTGCTAAATTAATAACTGATAAAGTTCTACCACAGAAACACAGGATAGCAAAGGAAAGGAAGGGGCAAAAGAGAATACTATCATGGAAATATCAAAGTGAGGAAAACTATAAAGCAGCTAAGACAAGAAGTGTCTCTGTTAGAAGATTATAGAAGAGGGAACAGATCAACAAAAATACTAAGAAAGATAGATGTGATAAAAGCAATGTGCGGTATTAGAACAGACCAGGATCTATCACGCACTATTGCAAATAAACTAAAAATTTCAACACAGGCAGAAAGACTTAAAAGATATGAAGATAAATATATGTGAATATCACAAAATAAGCAATTTATTGATGACCCAAAAAGTTTTATAGAGAATGGGAAATAAGGTAAAAGGAATTGAAAGACCACCAAAAAAGAAGAAGTAGACACATTTTGAAGAAGTATCTATGAGGATTCTGTGGAACATAACAAAGATGATAAATAGATAGAAGAAGTAAAAGAAAGAATAAGAAGTTTAAAGGTACAGGATATGAAATGGGATGAAGTAACAACCAAAGAGATTGAAACAAAGTTAAGAAAAATCTCTAACTGGAAAACCCCAGTCCCAGATGCAGTACCTAAAGTATTAACATCCTTTCACGAGGATTTAGTCATGAGTAAGAACTATTTATATGTGCACCCTGAACAGACACCACACTGGCTAACAACAGGCAAAACAATGCTCTTACCTAAGAGTGAACCTGCAAGCTACCCTAAAAATTATAGACTAATACCACTTGCCTTCCAACGACGTATAAACTATACATGGGAATTGATGCCAACAGAATTTATAGTCATTTTGAAGAAAACTCAATTATGGCAGTACAACAAATGGGCAATATAAGAAAGTCATATGGAAGAAAGGATCATTTATTGTTAAATAAAGTTATAGTGGAGAACTGTAAAAATGGGAAGAATCTAAGTATGGCATAGATTGACTACAAAAAAGCATTTGATAGTATCCCACATTCATGGATAAATGAGTGCTTAAAAATGTATAAGATACACTCTACACTGACTGACCACATTACAGTAACCATGAAACAATGGCAGACCACTTTGCAATTAAGCTATGATAAAGGACAGATTATTATCCCAGGGATAAAAATGAAAAGGGGGATATTCCAGGGTGACTCTCTGTCACCATTGCTATTCTGCCTTGCCATTAACCCATTAAACTGTCTATTTAACAGCTTAGGCCATGGCTACAATTTAGCTCCTAGAAGACAACAAAGTCTAATGACTTCTCATCTTCTCTTTGTAGATGATTTAAAACTGTATAGCTCATCAGATGAGGAACTGAAAGCACAACTGCAGGTTGTTAAAACTTTTTCAGATGATATTAGAATGTCATTTGGTCTTGATAAATGTGCAAAAGCAACCTTTAAAGCAGGAAAACTGCAGCACCAGGAAAACATCAGTTTGGGACAAGAACATGATATAAAAGAACTTGAGCAAGAGGGAGTGTATAAATACTTGGGAATTGATGAAGGATCAGCAATAAAACATGAACAAATGAGACAAAAATCAGTAAGGAATACTTTAGAATACTTAAATTAATCCTGAGAACAGCATTGACATCTAGGAACAAGATCCAATCTATAAATCAATTTGCTCTTCCTGTCCTAATGTACAGTTTTGGAGCGATTGGCTGGCCCCAAAAAGTATTGAATAGATTAGATATTAAAACAAGAAGGATGCTTCATGCTCACCAAATGATATATAAAAATCGGTGTATACCAAGGTTATATATTCCCTGTTCTGAAGGAGGGGTGAGCCTCCTTGAAATTGATTACATGTATAGATCTGCAATTGTGGGACTCCTCACATATCTACTGACCTCACAAGATCCAAATGTAGTGAAAGTTTTGAAACATTAGGAGAATAAATCTAAGATGACATCTCTGCTTAATTTAGCAGAAGCATATCGACATCAAGCAGGAATGGAAATCAAACCAGAAGTAGATAAAAACCAGGCAGCAACTGAATGTGCCAAAAATCAAAAGAAAGAATATAAGGTGAAGGACCAGATGAGAAGGCAAGAAATGAGGAAGAAACATAGATATAGTTGCAAGTATAGAAAACTTCTGAAAGAGCCTCCTGTTGATCAGGAATAAATGCAGGAATGGTTAAGGAGAGGTGAATTCAAACCAAGAAATGAAAGGTTAATATTGACAGCCCAAGATAGTGGACTACATACACGCTGGTTTACAAAGTCCATTGAACATGTGGGAGAAACAGACAAATGTAGGTTTTGTAAAACCAAATTGGAAACAGCCACACACCTTGTTGCTGGTTGCAATGCACTAATAGCAGAAGGACTGTATACTGAAAGGCATAATAATAATGTGGCAAGACTGTTACACTGGATATTGTGCAAACATTATGGTGTCAAAGTGGCTGAAAAACACTGGAAACATGAGCCAGAAAGAATCATATCAAATGATGAAGTTTACATCACATGGGATCACCCATTACCAACAGTTCAAAAAACAGATGCTAGAATACCAGATATAGTGGTCCAAGAAAAGAAGACAAAAGTAGCATTGATCATTGAAATCGCCACACCCAGTGACTATAGTGTCTTGCATGCAGAGAGACGCAAAGTCATAAAATACCAGGATCTGCAGGCAGAAATGAGAGTAATGTGGAAGAAAGATACCCAGATAGTTCCAATAGTAGGAGCAGCAACGGGGTCTTATAAAAAAGAATCTACAATGGTATTTAGATATGTTACCAATCCATGTAACCCCATACGAATTGCAGAAGGAGTCATTACTGGGCACATTGCGGGTGCTGCGAAGAGCACTTTTGGCTGACATCAAAAAGTGAAACAATACTAATTTCATGAACTTTAATTGTACTTTGATTTAGGAATGGGGTCCATTCCCATCATGGTATAAGAAAACCAAAAGACTCTGAGAAATTAAAAAAAAACAGAAACTCTATAAATGTGATGTGTGCTACAAGAGTTATAAATGTAAACAATGGTTGTTAAAGCATAACTGTGTCTGCAATGGTGAAAAGAGCAAGCAGGGTTTGAATGAGAGCTAGAACCAGCAAGTGAAGGAAAGTAGCATAGCTGAAGCTCAGTTCATCCTTAAGTCTTGATGAGAACCTTCATATGGTAGACCCTGTTTTTACAAAATCTCACCAAGACAGCAGTGATACATAGACTGGATTGTACATATTGTGGAGAAATGTAAGTCAAATAATGAAGCATTGGTGACATATACCAGGGTAAAAAATGCCCCCTCCTTGGTACACAAGGCAGCATAGAATCCTCTGAACCACTGGACTAGGCCACACTGAGGATGTGTCACCTCTGTGTGATAGAGGGGAAGAAGCAACCTACAATTAAAGAAGAAAAAAAAAAGAAAGAAAAACTGATAAATTCTGTGGTACCAAAAAGGAGGTACCACAGAATTTATTAGTTTGTATTTGGTGTCTTTCTGTGGAGTATTCAGTTTTACAAGAAAAAAAATGGCAGGTCAAGTGAGATTCATAAAAACAATCAAGTAGACTGCTGCATATAAGAAAGATGTTTCGTATTTTTTTTTTTTGTGCAACAAACCCATAATTTCCACCCAGATAAATAAGAATAAGGAAAACATATTTTCACAATAAAAAACTGAAAGCCTATCAATAATAATTTAAAATCCTTAATGTGCCAGATTGGACAAAAAAATATCTAGATGAAGCAGCACTGGGCTTTCTAGAAAAGAAGGGATAGAGGAAGTGAAGAAAGATAAAGATCAAGAACAGATGTTATTGAAAGGTATAAAAAAGAAACATGGACATAGGAAAGAAAAAGAGATCTGATAGGCTACAATATTCATGCAGAGAAGGAAGACATATTTAGAACAGAAGGAATCCATGTTAATCAATGTGAAAAAATACAGTTCCCAAGTTATATGAAGAGTATATTTCCAATACAAAAAACAGAAATAAAATCAGAAATGTGAAATAATATCATTTATAAAAAGAAGTTTAGCAATGAAGAAATTAAAAAAAAATAGAATTTGAAGTGATAGACCAACTATGAAGTGAAAGATGTACCCCGGGATACACGAACGGATATTTTCCGTGTGGAACAGTGTAGCCACTCCTGCATGGAAAATGGCCACCGAGCAATTCAGGATAGTGCCATTTTCATGTGCACGAGCGGCCCTACACTGTTCTAGCATGGAAAACCGTTCAGCATGCAAATCACCTTATATGCTGGTGAAAACCATGCAAATGAGGTGATTTTGTGATTCACCAAGCTGCCCGGACTCCATCTTAGAATAGTGTCAGTGCAGAAATGTATTTGGTTACTAACCGAATACATTTCTGCAAATGACAAAACGGAGGCATGACAGCTCATGAAACAGCATGTCTTATGTACAGTACACATGCCAATGGCCAAATATAAGGCCATTGGCATTAAAAATACATTATTTTTTGCAAAAATAAAACTTTTTTTTTTGGCCAGTCTCGACCGTTTAAGTGTAGGGCAGTGGCGTGCAAACTGGATCGGGACGAAAATAAAAAAAAAGTGGAAATAAGCTGGCACCGGGTTTTAAACTCTAAGGAAGAAAAAGAGAGAGGAAATAGCAGCAGTGTTTACATTTGAGCACTGTGAATGTGTGGCGCGCCTCGGGGCTGAAAATGGGAGGAAATGGGAAGGGAAAACACCAGTAGGAAAGCAATCAAGGAGAACTAGCATAGCTGGCAGGTGGAATGTATCAGAATCAGCCAATTACACAGGCAGCAGAATAGCACAGCACTGTAAACTATGCAAACACCTTTCGTACTGTTTTTTCCCACAAACTCTACACCACTGGTGTACACAGATGGGGGATTTGTAACTGGCAAAACAAATAAAAATGTTAGGGGCTGCTGCCACTTTACTCCATCAATATGTGCTAGAGGCTGAGGGTGGTGAGGAGAAGAATGCTGACAGCCGACCCACAGTGAGGAGGAGGAGAAGAGTGTACAGACCCAGAGTAACCTACCAGGGCCTACATGAGCTAGTGATAGTGGAGCGCTATAGGGTGGACAGGGACATTCTACAGCAAATAATCGAGCTGTGCCAGCCATGCCACACACACAGAACTAACAGAGGGGAACCCATCCCGGTGGATAGCAAGGTATGTGTAGGCCTAAGAATACTAGCCACAGGTACCTTCCAAAGACCAACTGTGGATATAATGGGGGTCTCACAGGCATCAGCATCCAGGGTACTCCAGTTCCTGGATGCCATGTCACCACATGCCAATGAGCACATATATTTCCCCAACAGCCATGAGGCATTGACCAGAAGTATACATCACTTCCACCATATAGCAGAATATCCTGAGGTAGTTGGTGCTATAGACTGCATGCACATCCACACAAAAGCACCACCTGGAGAGCGGGGTAGGGTCTACATAAACCGCAAGGGCTTCCCCTCCATCAATTGCCAGGTCATGTGCAATGCCCAGGGCATTATCATGCAAATGTGTGCTGGAATCCCTGGAAGCTATCACAACTCCCACATCTGGCATTCCTCATGGCTGTATCAGGGGTTGCCAGGGGGGACATCCCATATGGCCATCTAGTGGGGGATGCTGGCTACGCACTGGAGCCGTGGCTGATGACACCCATCAGAAATGCACACATACCCGAACAAGAACACCATAATGAGACACACGCACAAACCAAGATCATTGTAGAGCATGTGTTTGGGATGCTGAAGTCATGGTTCCGCTGCCTTGACATATAGCTGCAGCAGAAACAGAACAGGGAGGGGTCATACAGCCCACCACCATTGCCAAGGCCACAACAGGCACAGAGGAACTCGGAGGAGGAACTTCCTGAGCCTGCCCCTGTAGGCAAATAGAGGCATGCCCAATATGCCCTGGCCTTAGCAAAAAGGCAATGCATAGCACACACACTGATGCTGTAGGGGCCCAGGGACTGATACCTCTGTTTGACTCACACATACAGTAAACTGGATGCCAGACATGACACTACCTGCGCTTTACCATGTATAGGGGGTGTACTAAGTGCATCCAACATAGTCAGTCCTCCATTACCATCCTCAATACTGGCCCAGCTACAAGGTAAGTCACTCTTCCTATTAGTTAGTGAATGGAGTAGTATGTTCTGATAGTTGTATGTATGGTATGGATGCAAGCATGCAAGTAAATTGGGTGGCTGAATGGAGTAGCAGCAGACAGCTGACAGTTATATGGGACAGCAGGAAATTCCATACCAAATACTGGTGTCAACATACTGGGCAGTAGTACACAAGGTGACAACTCCCACCGCAGTACATGTGGTGGCCCAAATAACTGTGGATGTCCGTAGGTCACACACATGGATGTTAATGAGGGTTCACATACCCACCACCAGCCTCACTCAGCAGGACAGGTGTAGATGACCATAAAGAAAGGTCGGGCTAACGCCCTCAAATGATGGCAATGGTGAATAGCCCCCATCCAGACTTATACAGACATATCACAACAGGTCTGGCAGTTGCATTTTAGTTCTGAGGGGTAAGAAGTCAGAAACTGAAATTTATGCCATTACAATCTAACATGTGTACTTCACTGATATGCCTCCTTCTGCAAGATAGGTCACAATACAATATGAAATGGAAGCAAACAGAGTAAGTGAAATGCCAGTACAGTCATTGCAAGTGTTTAAAGTCTGCAAGTGTGCCCCAATTCCATACAGAAATGCAGTAACGTATAAGTTTGTGGAGTAATATCACCGGAGCACAGATTGCCAGAGCTGTCCCAATCAGCAGGATAGATTGTTACATGTATACAATATGCAGGCGTCAGTATGGTACATTTGTTGTGTGTTTAATATTGTCTGGAAGTGGTCAGCATGTAGGCCTGGATGGTTGTATCTCAGTGGCCTAGGTACAGTACTGTGGTCAACAGACCATGTTCCAACAACTGCAGTGCCAACCACACTGCTTCTCAGCTACACCCATGTCAACAGTTGTACATACTCACTGTCCAGATGTCAATATCTGTCACCATCGGAAAGCTGGACAGGCCATGAACGAGGGCCCATACATAGAAAAAGTACACAGGTGGAAGTATCCTAGACAGAGTGCCTATAAAATAACTGTCAACTGCACACAACTTTGGAATTATACATAGAGGTTACCATCACATTAGTTGTCCCTCTAGTATGGAATACCGGTAGCCTGGCCAATCACTGGCAGACCACAAAAGGCACACTTACAAAGTAATGACAGACTGCCCATGTCCACACATAAGGGGAATGTCCCAGGTATATCTGTGAGTCAGGTGCCAGTAACTTCCATATCACACATGCACTCAGCTCACACCACCATCAGCCGCAGGTTTAGCACATGTCATATCCTTGCTGTTGGGAATGACTACAGCATCCCCACCTCTTTATGGAAATACACATAATGATGCTGCATGCTGAATAGGTATCCCATGCAGGTGTTTCCCTAGCTGTAAGCAGTACCCTGCCCCATCCAGACTAGTGGATCAGTATGAACAGAAAGGATTGGCAGGAACACCTCAACCACTAACCACTGTCACCCCAGGGAATCCAGTGGCTTGCAGCCTGGGAACATATGAGTGAAAGAATGGACTGGCCTGATACAGATGGCCTGCATCAGTCTCAAATGGCCTACAGTCCTCTGGCAATGGCCCATACCTCACCCATAGTGCCAATGTACGGAATGGCAGGGGGTCCTAACTAACAACCCAACACAGTAAACAGAAAACAAATGCAAGGCCATGCTGACAAATGCCAGTAGCATGCCTCCCCATGTCCTACTGCAAGAACTGTGGACCAAGCCATAAATACTGCTGGGACAAAGGCCCAACTATAGAGATACCTCTGAGATATTGCTTTCATAATGTTAGGAAGAGGACAGTATAACAGAGGGGGGTGTAGAAGCATGGATGTCATGGATTGCATGAAGTCTGAAACTCTAATGTCTGCCCATACTACCCCTGACTGCAAACCCATGGATGAATAGCCACAAATTGGCTTGTAAACCACAATGTGAAGGGAAACTGAACAGATATATGAGACCTGCCTCTGGATAACCTGGGTGAATCTGTACAGCTGAGAGGTATGGCCCCAGCAGGATTTGGCCATTCTGTTAGGTTGAGAAAAGCACAAGAAGGGGGATCCCCAGCCAGCATGCTACCAAGGTGTTGGACCATTTACACAGACCCAGCAGTCTATTGTCTGTAGCTACCCCTTCACAATGGTAGGGGTGTGCCAGAATGTCTTGGCCATGCCTCAGAATATTGGTCTCACCTTCATTCAACTTGTATTTCACTGGTAAATAACTGTGAGCAAACAATGATATCTGTCAGTAGCTGATGACATGATACACCGCAGTGTAAAACAGTACATATGTCAGACAATCTATGCTACAACCAACCATGTTACACAAGCAGCACAGACAGCAATAGTTACAGTATCCCCCGTATGTTACGCCCATTGTGTCTCCATATTGGCAACCTATCTACTGATATCTTGCAGAAACAGGTTGCAAGGTGTAGGTGTAGCACACAAAACCCAGGACTGGAATGCAACTTTCCCTGGAATGGATTCATGCACTCAATATAGAAGGACATACTGGGCATGCTCCTACACTTAGAGAACTGAAGCCCATGTCTGACAACACAGTAGACTATCGATGTCTGTTATTCGCAGATGTCTGTGCACACACACCAAACTGTACACCATTAATTCTTCACACACACACACACACACACACACACACACACACATTGGATAGGAATGCACAAACATATCTAAGGCCAACATGCTGTAATATGTCAAACATACACACACAGACACATGGGGAAGAGAGAGACAGACAATGACAGAGTGAATCGCAGTATGAGGCCTTTCACACACAGTACACATCCCACAGGCCCACCTCATAAGATCTGCTGATGTATGTCACCTTAGATGTACCTGCGTAACATACTATAGAAAATAAGTAGATAGGTAGGTATTCTAATCTCAGTACTGGCAAATGTAAGTGTGTTTGTGTTTGTGTGTGTATAGGAATTACTGTTTTAGTCCATATCCACCCAGTACCCATTCCCTTGGCCTATATCACATGTTGTGCTGATGTCATTCACCCTAGAAATTCCTTTAGGTAGCTCTCAGACCAATAGTCTCTGTGGTGCTTGTGATAACTGTGTAACACTATAGTAATAAGAAGTATTCATGTAGCACTCCCAATCTCAGTCCTGTTGAATGTAAAGTTGTGTGTGTGTGTGTGTGTGTGTGTGTGTGTGTGTGTGTGTGTGTGTGTGTGTGTGTGTGTGTGTGTGTGTGTGTGTGTGTGTGTGTGTGTGTGTGTGTTAGAAGGTGAATGATTCTGAGGCCATTCACACTAAGTACACTACCCATTGCCTACTGCATCACTCCTGCTGATGTCAGTCACCTTGAAAGATCCCTTTTGGCAGATCTCAGCCCTATAAGCTCTGTGGCGCTCACGATAACTGGGTAATACTACAGTGTAGCAAACTAGTTAGGTAGGAGTTCTAATCACAGTCCTGGCAACTGTTAAAATGTATGTGTGTGTGTGTGTCTGTCTGTAGAGTAATGATTTTGAGGCCATTCACACTCAGTGCACTACCTATTGCCATACTTTAGCACTCCTGCAGATGTCAGTCACCTTGAAAGATCCCCTTTGTCAGCTCTCAGCCCTATAAGGTCCGTGGTGCTCATGATAACTGTGTAATACTGTAGTATAGCAAACCAGTTAGTTAGGAGTTCTAATCCCAGTCCTGGTCAATTCAAAAGTGTGTATGTTTGTGTGAGTGTCTCTGTAGGTTGAAGTATTTTGTGTCCATACACAGCCAGGAAATTTCAAAGTGTAATAACACAGCCAGGAAATTTCAAAGTGTAATACTTTACAACGGTTGCTGATGTCATTCACCTTAGAAGTGTGTTTGGAGGCTGCTCTACCTATAAGTTCTGTGGCGCATGTGATAAATGTGTAATACTGTAGTAGCAATAACTAGATAGGTAGGGGTTTGAATCTCATTCCTGGCAAGTGTGTGTGTGTGTGTGTGTGTGTGTGTGTGTGTGTGTGTGTGTGTGTGTGTGTGTGTGTGTGTGTGTGTGTGTTCGTACCTTAAAGATGTTGGCCCCAGTTACACCCAGTACACTTCTCACTACCCTACTTTAGCAGTCCTGCAGATATCATTCACCTTAGAAGTACCTGTTGGCAACCCTGAGCCATGTAAGCTCAGTGGTGCGTGTGGTAAATGTGTAACATAAAAGTCCGAAACCATACTTAGAGAGAGGTTCTAACCTCACTCCTGACAAATGTAAATGTGTGTGTAGGGTAAAGTATTTTATGAAATCTCTCACCCACTACATTACCCACTGCCATTATTTACAAGGGATGGTGATGTTCCCCACCTTAAAAGTACCTTGGGACAACATCCACCCTATAAGCTCTGTGGTGCATGCAATAAATGTGTAACACTGTAGTAGCAATACATACATAGGTAGGGGTTTGAAACTTAGTACTGGCAAGTGTGTGTGTGTGTGTGTGTGTGTGTGTGTGTGTGTGTGTGTGTGTGTGTGTGTGTGTGTGTGTGTGTGTGTGTGTGTGTGTGTCTGTCTGACAACAGTATCCTGTGTGGGTGTTGTGATTGTGTAATAACATGATCCACTGGGGACAGGTTTTGCTAAATTATTTTATTGATGACCTAGTATATGTTCCAATGTCCACATTACAAGGCCAACAGTTGTCAACCAACATAGAGGTAGGTATAGACAATCTACATCCCTAACTGTGTAGTGCCATGTGCAATGAGTATGTGACAGTATGGAATAGTTAACAATATAGGCAACCCTTGTAATACTCAGAGACCACTCTCCACTCAGGAATCATACACAAACACACTTTCCTAGGCATCAACCCCTATCACTACTTCTCTCTCAAACTGCACCACAGATGGTACCCATGGTGTAATTGCAGTGTACTCCATATCAAACCAATGACCAGACATGAGTGGTGTCACACAGGATACGGATCCATGTCCTCTCATGTTTGGGATCTACACCACTGAGGTGCAGGCCAACACAAAGGCACCCCGCCTAACAATGTTTGCATACAACAATAAGGGGGTGGTATAATTCCCAACCCATGTGATGTTTACAACATGCACAAAGGCCAGTCTGACACCTATGACTGTTGTCAGAACCTTGGACATTACCTCAATGACAAGAGATGTGCTGCCATTTCCTTTGGGGACACCATGGCTCACATGAAGTAATACATTGCTGGTAGTCCACTAAACAATGATGTTATAACAGAGTGGGGAACACAGGTTGACAGTCAGCTGTCTGTTAACCACAACAGTGCCACTGACATCATAAAGTACTTTGATGTGTTACATCTCCTGACTGTGTGTTATCCAGCAAGTAAATGGATATGGTCACCCTGTACCCTCCCCTTACTATGCTAATCAATGTGTACAGTGGCACTTTCACCATGTACGCCACTGGACACCTGGAACAACTGTAGAGGCTGTAAACGTAACCCACAAAGGGAATGCCATGCCTTACACACATGCCCTGTACAGACAGACTCCAATAACTCCAATGAATCCCCATATCATATTGTCTATGTAGGTGCAATCACTACCTGAGTTACACAGCCATGTCTCACCAAACTAGGTCAGGAATGCTACATATGAAGATACCAATCTGTCCATGCAACATGCCACAGAGACCTCAAGCACACTTCCACACTACATATTTTTTACTTTGATCTTGGAAGGTGAGGGAATGCATGAGGAGTGGGGAAAATGTGTTTGTGTACTGATTATGAGACTTATGATGGTGTTTAGAGCTGTAGTAACTACAGAGGGATAACATTGATCAATCACAGCATGAGGTAATAGTAAAGGGTGGTGTAAGTTAGGTTAAGAAGGGTGAAGATGATTACTGATTGGCAGTATGGTTTCATGCCAGGGCAGTTCAGTACAGTTTGTTCCGAGAGTGTTGATGGAGATGTACAGAGAAGGTCAGAAGTAGCTACGTTGTGTCTTTGTGGACTTAGAGGCAGCATATGACAGGATGCCTAGAGGGGGATTGTGGTATTGTATGAGGATGTCAGGAGTGGCAAAGGAATCTGTACGAATGGTACAGGATATGCACAAGGCTAGTGTGACAGTGGTGAGTTCTGCATTGGGAGTGACAGGTGCATTTCAGGTGGAGGTGGGAGTACATCAGGGATCAGCTCTGAGTCCTTTAATATTTGCAGTGGTGATGGTCAGGTTGACAGACATGATCAGACAGGGGACTCTGTTGATTGTGCTGTTTGCAGATCACATTGTCATCTGTAGTGAGAGTAGGGAACAGATTGAGGAGACCCTGGAGAGATGAGGTTATGGTGTAGAGAGGGGAGGAATGTTGGTCAGCAGGACTAAGACAGAATATATGTGTGTGAATGGAAGGGAGGATGGAGAAATGTTGAAGATGCAGGGAGTACAGTTTGCAAAGGTGGATAGGTTTAAGTACTTGGGCGCAACAGCTCAGAGTAATGGGAAGTGTGGGAGAAAGGTAAGGAAGAGAGTGCGGGCAGGATGCAGGTGGTGGAGTGTGTCAGGTGTGATATGTGACAGTACCATTAAGAGTGGGTCTACAAGAGGGTTAGGAGACCAGTTGTGTTATATGGGTTGTAGACAGTGGCACTGATAAAAAGGCAGGAGATGGAGCTGGACGTAGCAGAGTTAATGACATTAAGACTTGCTCTGGGTGTGACAAGGGTGGACAGGAGTAGGAACATGTCAAACTGGCCATCACCACTGCAAATATTAAAGCTCTCTGCTGGCCAAATGCTTTACTCTGTTACTATTTCTAAACTATTGAATGACCTCCTACCTCCACTCTGAGCCATGTCTAATGCCTCTACCTTCATCTCTCCTCACAGTGGTTATGCACTTGCACCTCTACTAAGAGCCACATAACTTTACCCTCTCACTATCTTTCTCCTCCTCTCTGTATAACTACTCTAAGATCTCTTTCTCTCAACCACCCCAACTCATTTTTCCACTCACTTTGTGCCTGCAGTACACCTACATTACCATACTGTTTTTCCTGCTTCACTGCTATTTATTTTACTCAATATTTAATTTACCTTTATTTTGTAGTTTCAATCCATGACTGTATGCTATTTCCTCACTGTTTGTCTCCAATCCACCCTCTATTACAAGTCTATTGTAAATAATCATAATGTACATCTCCAATTTTACCTCTGTCAATAATTTAGTGTATGCAAGCATAATGTTGTTTTATTTGCTGCTGTTGTATTATATATCCTGTATCATTGTAACATATTTCTTGTCTGTATGTGTTAAATGTGGAGCTTTTCTTCCTGGGCCTCCACTGAAAATGGGTTATTCTGGCCCAGTGGACTACCCCGGTAATCAAATGCCGTAAATAAATAAATGTATATTAGGGGCCAGCCCAAGTTGGATGGCTTGGGGACAAAGCCAGACACTGGCAGGATGATATTAGTCTGGACATGTAATGAGTAGGTATGCTGAGTATATTTGGGAGAGGATGAGGCAGACAGGTAAGAGGAAAAGTGGAAGCCTAAGATAAGCTGTATGTATATGGTGATAGCAGACATACAGCTGTTTGGTGTGACAGAGCAAGATGCAGAGGACTGGGAGACATGGAGACAGATAATCTGCTGTGGCAACCCCTGACGGGAACAGCCAAATGAAAGGGAAGGAGATGTTGTAATGTCAGTGTTCACAGGTTGCCAATTATTTGACAGACATAACACAACTCATTGAGTTGTTGTTGTCTTTTGACTTTTCCTGGTTAGGGGTCGCCACAGCGGAAGACCGGTCCGCTAATGATTGGCAGTCATTGAGTACATTACTAAAAACCTGAGGCACACATATAGTCAGTGTGCATAACAGTGGACAGTTGAATGGTATGAGCTCAGTATATCATATGCATTTCAACAAGCACAGCTGCAACAATATTTTACTATGCAAATACCCTGTACAGGTCCCTCACATTTCTGATACAAACATGTATATCATACTTGTATTCACAGGTAACATACGGATATATGCGACATCCCAGTAGCCGGCCTATCAGTGTCACAATCAGTGTTGTTCAGCACACATTCCAGTAGTAGCCATATGTGAGTCATCCATCCCACAGGTTCCATGTCACTGCAGATAAACAGATGCTATGGCCATAGGTTCTGATCAGCAATATATCAGTAACGCAAATGTTGTTGTAAAATATTTGTGTAGCTTCGTATTTTCCACATTTACATACCCCTAGTACATTCCATTACATGCTTACTTGTTTGACATATCTTTTTTATTTTTTTTCTGGTCCAGTAGCCGTACCTCACAGTTGCAGTGTGTGTCTGAGTAGGTACAGCTGCTGTTTTTTGTTTGTTTTTTTAATCTCTTTCTCTCGCTCTCTCTCAAGCGTAGATGTAGGCTCTACATCTGTTTTGCATAAGCAGCAGCTTTCCTTTTGTAGATAAGGATCATGATCAGCTGATGGCCTGTGCATGAATTGTAATCCCCCACTTGCTAAGTGCATGAATTGTAATCCCCCACTTGATAAGTACATGAATTGCAAACCCCCACTTGCTAAGTGCATGTAGAACAGCTGTGTAACCAGTCCTATAGCCAATAGCATGGAAACACACTCCTATAACTAAATACTTCATGTGGGCGTTGCCCCTTTTCCTTGCCTGTAAGCTGGACTTCATGGAGGTGTCTGACAACAGCATCACAGAGGGTAGTTGAACATACCTCTTACAAGAAACACTCTGGAGACAGGCCAGCAAACTGGGGGAGGATGTTCCAGACAGGGGGACAGAATGTAAGTATTGCTGTTATACATTTGAAGTAATGCTGGTTTGACAGGGTTTCTGTAGATATGGCTGTTCTGCAGGATTTTAAGTCTGACAGTGTTATGTAGTTGACATAACTCTCACCTATAGGGCTATCCACAGACTGGCCAAAGGTTGGACTCTTATATTTGGTGTGTTACTCACACATTTATTTTACTTTGGAAAATCAGTAGCATACTCTGAGGATTGCAGTCAGTAAATGGTAACATCCATGTGTGTGTATTTCTGACTTCATATCCCTCAGAAGAGATATGTGATAACCAACCGTGTTACACCAGCAACTTTCTCAGTTTATAAGAGCAATATGTCAATAATGTCCCTGTGTCTGGGCCTCTGTCCCCCAAGTATGTCATGCTCTCTTCATATGATCATAGACAGAACATAGATCATCCAAAGAAGAACACAGGCAAACTGCAATGTAACTGCTCTATAACGTACACTTGGAGCAAACTTCCTCTGAACATCCGCTCCATCACACTTTAAAAAGGAACTCAAACATTATCTTCTCAACACTAAAGCATGTCTCTGCTTAGAACCTACCTGCTATGTTGTCCCCTTTATACAATTAGTGCTCCTTCCCTCTGAACTCCTGAAAGCACCTATACCTTCCTACAAAGCCTGTGCAAGAAATCTGATTCACTTGTATATCTCTTGTTTGATCACTTGTATATAACTTGTTTTATACATAAAAAAAAAAAACAAAAAACACGTTAAGGGTTCATATACTCATTTCTTTGAGAAAACCCTCTTGCTGTAATTTAATTATGTTTGAGTCATATTTGTATTAATATGTTTAGGAATTATACTTGGTTATGGTACTTTCTATGTTTTGTTACCTATGTTATCCTAATTGTTTTTGTAATTGGAGCTTTTCTCCTCAGGACTCCACTGAAAACGGGCTCCTGCCCAGCTGGACCAACCCGGTTAACAAATGTCAAATAAATAAATAAATCATAAATATGTCATGCAGTAAGAGGTGGCTAGGTATGGTATATCATTATTTAATGACTTCATTCCTGAGATCATCCCAGTGATGTATCTGACTGCCAGACATATATTATGTGTACAAGGCCTTATATTTGAGGATGAAAACTGGACATTCTGTGGGACTCTGTAGAGTTGTGAGGTCTGTGCACTTCTGGCGATAGTTGACAAACTGTCATAATTGTGTAGCTGTGTATTGTTAATATGTTATTTGGTCTGTGCACGGAGTGGGGTGGGTGTCAATGTTATTGGTCCTCTCCTATCTGATGTTGCATGCCACTCCAGTTCCTGGTAGGGGCAGACTGAGACATGTCCCATACCACAGTCAGGCATCAGACTACACTGTGGATTGGTCCAGTAGGGTCCCTATTAGATCACCAAAGACGCATTCTTTCGAATGCACCTTGGTCGAACTTGAAAAGACGAAAAGGCAAAATGACGAACCAGCATATAAGTGAATTATTTCCCTGGGAAAGAAATTGCTTGGCCGGCCGAATCCATTACTTTGCCGTTTTCGTCACTGTAGTGCGATCTTAGAGTTGGTATATTTAAGTAGGGAGGGTGTGGGGGGCCCAGCGCCCCACGTAGGGGGGTGTGGGGGGTGAAGCCCTCCACTTTATGTTATGTTTTAAGTGTTTTGGAACAGCAATTTCTTTCCCTTGGAAAAAAAAAATCGCTGTTCTAAGCGTTCGAGTTTGTAAGCTTTCACTTACATGGGGTCGATAAATCATTGTTTCTAACCTGGGCCAGTATATATAGGGGTAGTGTGTGAGTGGCAAACATGCTGATAATTTTGTTAACACAGTCCTTATACTGTACTATTAATTTGGCTTACTGGTATGTCACTGTGACTGTGGTGTGACTGGTTCTGGGTATGCACTTTCACACTGGTGTCTGTTACTCTGTGCTGTTACATCCCTGTAGTGCCTGATATATTTGCAATTACATGTGTGTTCCACATAGCAAAACTAGGGTAGTATTGTGTCAGTCTGCCTGTAGTTTAGACAGTGCTTGGTGAGACATGCCTAGTAGCTCAGTGTACTTTCCCTAGTGTGATGTTATGTCCATATATTTGTCAGATGTACTGTTGGCTGGCCACCATAGGTGTTGTGTATTTCTGACAAATCAGTGGGATGATGTGAAGATGTATGTCACTGACTAGTGGGAAGTACGTGGGTTTGGGACTTGTGCTCTTCCATTTATGATATGTTAGAACAGACAGGAGGGTGTGACTGCATCAACTGTGTCAGCTTATCTACTCCAGTATTTGTAATATATCCCCATTTTCATGGCTTTAAACCCCCCTTTGTCAGGCTTGGTCCTAATTTATTGCACTAAGGAGTTGTGTGTATACCTCTCGACTGACCAGATTGTTTCTGACTGTCCAGGTTTATTGCTCAGAGTTCTGGTCTATTACACAAAATCATTACTGTGATTTGTGTGGTACTGCACCGTGATGATGTTATGATGTCTGTCAGTAACTGACGGTGTACATTTCAATTTCCTTCCTTCAGAACATATATGCTGACACAAACCCTGATACCGTAGCAACATTCTACATTTATAACTGAAATACTTACATATTATGTCCCCTTGCACTGAAAAGTGAAGCGGTATGGTGCTGAGGTATGACTACATGTTATGAGTATGTGTGTGTGTGTGTGTGTGTGTGTGTGTGTGTGTGTGTGTGTGTGTGTGTGTGTGTGTGTGTGTGTGTGCGCGCGTGTGTATACACACACACAAACATATATATATATATATATATATATATATATATATATATATATATATATATATATGGGTCTACCTGAAAATGACGAACGTGCAGAACGCTGACGATGAGAACACTGACACCGGAAGATCGACAACGGAGAAGACCGACAGTTGAGAATTCTGACGCTGAGAACACCAACATGTTAAGGTAAGTGTGCGATAGGGACGGACGTTAGGGTCAGGGTGTGGGTAAGGTAAGTGTATGATAGTGACGGACGTTAGGGTAGGGTGCGGGTCAGGTAAGTGTGCGATAGTGACAGACTTTAGATTTAGCGGCAGGTTACGTGAGTTAGGGTTAGGGTGCGGGTAAGGTAAGTGTGTGATAGTGACGGACTTGAGGGTTAGGGGCAGATTAAGTGAGTTAGGGTTAGGGTGCGGATAAGGTAAGTGTGTGGTAGTGACAGAGTTAAGGGTTGGGGCGGATTAAGTGTGCGATAGTGAAGGACCTTAGGGTTGGGGTTTAGGTTAAGGTTAGTGCATAAATAGTTGTGTATATAAGGTTTAGTGTAGATTTGTAAGGTTTTTGGTGTGCTTGTGTTGTGTGTGTGTTTTTTGGGAAAGGTATTTGTTTTGTTGATTGTCGGGATTTTGGTTTGTCGGGCATGTGAATTTTCGTGTTTTTGAACTTTCGTTTTTTGTTGGTTATTTCGTTAGTGTTTTGGAGTGTCGGTGTTATCAGGTAGACCTACATATATATATATATATATATATATATATATATATATATATATATATATATATATACTTTTTATATGTATATATGGGTGTTATATACCTTCTCATATTTATCTCACCATATTTATCCTATATATGTATAACATGACTGATTCCACAGTGTTTTATTCACTAAAAGGAAGTAAACATTTAAAGTAGTAAGTTCAGTTTTTCACTACTATTCAGTACCTGTACTGAATGATATATTTGAAAAAGCAACAGAGATTTGTACAACTGAGATGGTGCAGTGATACATTGCTCTGACTATGGTGTACAGTGTTCTAGGTTTGAGACTTGGCAGGGCTATTTATTTTGTTGCTGGACAGAACAGTGGCTGATGCAGACAGGGTGATTAAAGCAGTTGTAAGCGGGTTTGCATGGTTTTGCAATGAGCTAAGTGATGCCAACACACGGTTAAATGTATAGGTGCTTAATCTGTGTAGACATCACTTAGATTCGCACAAACACACTTACTGCCGCTTACTGCTGCTTACTGCTGCTTACTCCCACTTACCCCCACACTAATTTATTGTAAAGAAAAGAAAAAAGGGGTGTTAGTAAAGTGGTGAAAAAGGGGGCATGCAAAGGGAAAAACAGGATGAAAGATGGCTAGGGATGTGCAGAACGGGTGTAGGAAAGGTCCATAGCTGTCCATTTCTCATGCGGCAATGTCTGTGCATATGTACAGAATTTGGATGTGAAATTTGAAACTCAAACCCCTGAGAGAGGGGTGAGGACAACAGTAATGTGTTGCCAAGCCAATTGGACCAGATTACATGTGCCCAGTGGACACATCTGTGAAATGGACAGCTATGTATGGGGCGTAATTTTTTTGTGGGAACAGATTGCACTTTTTTTTTTAGGTGAGAGCGGGATGATGGGGAAGGATAGTAGGTATATTTGGGGAGGTAAGTTGAGTAGGAAGACAGACAAGACAGCAGACAGGGGCAGTGTATGACACTTGTGGGGGGTAAACACCTTGGATGGGGAGGGTGGTTGGGAATCTGAAGCACACGAGCCCCCATATGGATACAGTGGGACTGAGGTCCCCACCCATGGGCAATCACCACTGCACCTTCATGGCTCTGAAGATGGCTGTGCTGAGGGCTGAGCAGCAAGGACAAGCTGACCCTCAAGATGCTCCACGCGGCCCTCAAGCTGGCGTAGCTGATCTCCAAACTCCTTTCGAAGCTCGCTACACACCAGACCCCAGTCCTGAGAGCGGGTGACAGTCTCCTAGCCGCACCTGCTCCCAGGGGGGGAGGACGAGCCCCATCCCCTGAGGCGGTTCCAACCAAAGGTGATGCAGGACCAGTGGATGAGGCAGATATGGGGTGGGTCCCAGACATGCTAGGTCCTGATGCTACAGCTAGATGAGGTGGGACAGGCAGATCCGCTTGGATTGGCCTTCCCAGATGTGCTATGGTGTTGAAATTATACAACATATGTTGGTTAGTCATGAACAATGCAAGTCCAGGATTAGTTATAACACCATGCATGGGTGTTCCAACAGACACCATAAAACAATTTCAAACAGTGGCATAGCAAACAGAACACATGCAGATATGGAACCACAGTGGATATTATAAAGGCATGCAGGTTACATTGATAGCAACAGGCCACCAATGATATAATTTAAACAGGGTACATTAATATTCAAACATTTAATTATTTGTACAACAATAGGGAACATGTCCAAAAGTAGGTTTGGTAAGGAACATACCCATTGATTGTTGTGGTTAGATTATAGTTGCAGTTAGGGTGGGGGAGAGAGAGAGACATTAACAACTGTATATTATTCACTTGCTCACAGCTGTTCAGGTACTTACTCTAATCACTACTCTCCAGAAATTACCTCACATTACATCTACCTGTGGCCTTGGGGTTGGGCAGTGGGTGTTGTACACAGTGTATAAGTACAGAGTTTCTTCAACTAATATACAGGTTGCCTTACCTGCCAAACCTATGAAGGACATGTCTGTTAACACTACCTGACTATTTCTACACATAGTCAAAGTTAGATATGTGCACTCATACTGTACATGTGTGTGTGTGTGTGTGTGTGTGTGTGTGTGTGTGTGTGTGTGTGTGTGCTACTGTCATAGTCTGCCTTGATTTTGATCAGTCATGCTGTGTGTTGGTGTCAATGACCACTAGCCATGATGGTGTGATACTTGAGGGACATCTCTTGGGGAGAATCCTTGCTGTATGTACTTCTTGCTGTCATTTGCAACCTTGGGGTTGAACAGTGGGTGTTGTACACAGTGTATAAGTACAGACTTTGCACAGCTAATATACAAATTGCCTTACCTGTAAAACATGTGGAGGAAATGTGAATTAACACTACCTGACTGTTTCTACCCATATTCACATATTCTTGTGTGAAAATATGCAAACAGTTTATTACCTCATCCGGGATTCGAACCCTGCCAGTTTGTGTAAAAATGTACCACTAGCCTGTATTTCATTGGAACAAGCTGTTAAAGAACTGCTGTTTTTTCTTTGACTGTTTTTATCTAATACTCTGTGGTTTGGACAATCTGACCTTGTATTTCTGACATTCATGCATGGCAGAAAGTGTTATACTGTGTATTCACAGCTTCGGATATTACAGTACAGAAATCAGTGTTAGCAAACATTACTATTCAGGTATCCAACATTGGTGATTAAGCATTTATTATGCTTAATCTGTTTAACAAATGCAGAATCTTTGCCAGATGACCCCCTATTACTTAATGTTATCAGAGCCATAGTTGCTGTGGACAGGCTGTACACATTTATAAGCTTAATAACACATAGCAAATGAAACACAACAGTCTGGGGTTTAGACTTTTATTGGCAGGTAATCGCACTTTTATTGCTGTATACACAGTACATCAGTATTACTCTAGAAATTTGTCATTTATTCAGTACAAACAATAAACAAATTTCATTACTGTCAGGTGACATTCTACTCCTATCTATTATTTGCCCTGAATCCTGCAAACTAGATTTGTACTCACCAGCTTCGTGACACAGACTTTGCAACCTGCTAGCATGTGCTTCGCTGTTCACGGCCCTCTCGACTACAGCTGTACAGGGGACAGAGAAACATTTATGCATACCTGTCCATCACATACACAGGCTGGACTATCTTAAACAGTAGCTGATACTGATACTTACACACATCTGGGACATTCTGTGCCTGAGCGTCTTGTATCCACTGGACCAACTGATCCCTCTTCCTCCACTTCAGGTCAGCAAAATGGTGCCATACCTGCTCTCCAGTCCAAGGGATACCAGTAGCACCAGTGAGGTGACGTGTGAGACAGTCCCAGGCCTCTGCTTTGTATTCAGAGCCCTGGTAGTGGCCCTGCAGCAGTCTCACTTCATGGTTTTTAACAAGGAGTCTGACCATGACCCTCGACTCCTGAATGCCCCAGCATTGTGCCCGAAAACGAGAACCGTCTCCAACTCCAGCCATGGTGCCTGCAGTGATGAGCTACAACAGGTTATGGTCTGTATTCCCACCTACAAGATATTAAATATCTGGCATGGTTTAGTGGTAAATCACTTTCTGTATGGTATACATGGTCCTGGGTTCGAGCCTTGCAGAGGCTGTTTATTTATATCTGACATGGCTTAGTGGTAAATCACCAAGAAAACTGTTGTAAAAACTGTAGAAATACCACAGAAGTGCAAAGACAGTCCACGTACAACAACACAACCACTGTAGATGCAGAAAATTTTATTCACAATAAAAATCCACAGGTTAAGTGCTTTCTTCCCTTAACTTAAAAAGGGACTTCATGACAACACTTTAAAATGGATACAAGTACTAAAAAGTACTAAAAAAGAACCCAGCCATATATATCCAAAATCATTAATTGGATAATAAGTATTAATTAATTAATTAAACCTTAAAGCAAAATCTACTTTACTACCATATAAGTAATAAACTGCATTTTATGTCCTTACAACGAGTTATAATATATAAATGTGAAAAAAGTTCACTAACAAAAACTTATATATTCATATATACTCTGTTGAATACAATGCATAATATAAAATCTCAAATCTTATATACATTCCATATGTTAAAATTCATACAATAACATAATGCTGAAAAATCTATGCATAAAAAAACTTTTTACGTCAAAATCAATTGATTTCCTCATAATTTTATAACGAAACTAAAAGGACAGTTGAACAAATTCATTTACCCAAAATATGCCTTAATTTCAATACACTAGATATACTAACTGCCTCATTTAACCGTGGAAAGTTGGCCACATCTAATCTAAGCTGCCATCTTAGTTCACAAATATCTAAGTGAATATCCAAAACTCTCCCGTGTGGGTCCTTTGGCATATGTTGGCTCACCAAAAATTTAAATATATGATTGCTAAACTGATGTGTATGCCTAGCAAGTGCATTTGTAAATCTCTTGTGTTTTATATCCAATAAATGCTCTGCTATTCTGTTTTTGAAAAATCTAGCAGTCTTTCCTGCATAAAAAGTTGGGCACATGAGACACTTAGCTAAATAGACCACACTAGTTGTGTTACAATAAATATGTCCATTTAGCCTCAAAATGTTCCAGTTTAATGCAAACTTTTCCCCCATCTCCAAAATGTGGGGGGCAATAATTACAATGTTGACATTTGAAATTACCTTTTTGTCTGACCGTACTCTTTCCATTGTGTGGATAGGCTCTCAAATATATCTTTAAATGATATATCCCTTTTGTAAATAATTTTTGGTCCTCCTCCCACTTTATGGGCTATAGTCACATCAAATGGTAGTATATCCCAATTACTATATATAATGTCCACTATCTTCAACACATCCTGATTAAAACAAATAATGAATCCCATACCAAAATTGGGATCCATAGGTCTGTTTAAGACACCCAAAGTGTCTTTGCCATAGACCAAAATCAGTCTGTAAAAACCTGTGTTCCTTTTATCAATCACCTCTTGACTTACTCGCTTTAATAAGGCCTCCGGATATCCTCTTGCTTTAAACATATTCATAATAAGGCTAACCTCATCCAGAAAAGCTATGTCTGAACTGACCATTCTGGCCGCTCTCACTAGCTGTCCTTTCATAGGTTCATAGGTTCATAGGTTCATACTAGGCTATCTGCCCTGGGGCAATTATAAGCCTAGCCCGATTCTGTATGGCTTACACCACCCCTTGATTTGAGTATACTGTGCCCTTTTTAAGGTTTAGTTTACTGTGCCTCTGTCTAATAGTGACATGGGAGTAATCCCTGGGACAAACCTACGATCCCCCATCCACTTATCGAGATTCTTCTTGAAGAGATTCAGTGAGGTGCTCTGCCTCACATGAACTGGAATTCTATTCCAGAGCGAAGGGAGCCTCTGGGTTATGAACCTGTCCCTCCAGCAAGTTCTATTTATTTCTGTGCTGAGGTTCAAGTCCCTCGAGCGTGTGGCTCTAAGGGATTTAGATTTACTGAGGTGGAGCATATCCATTAATTCTGGATTTGACATAGCTTTGTATGTCAGGCATAGATCGCCTCGAAGTAGGCGGTATGCAACTGAGTAGAGCTGGAGTTTTTTTAACCGAGCAGTATATGGCATCTGTTTGAGACCATTGATCCTCTAGGTGAGATACTTTTGGGGTCTTTCTAATTGCTGCAGGTGTTGGGTAAGGTACATCCCAAAAGGGGCATTGTATTCTATGATGGGCCTGATGAGGGATGAATAAAGGCACGATTACCTCTCTTGATCTAGATGTGAAACCCTTCGTGATGAGGTGGGCTATGTAGAAGCTCTTTCTAACCACTTTGGCAATGTGGTTTCAAAGGAGAGATTGCTATCAACTTGGGTCCCCAGGTCCCTAATAACTTTCTCTGTACTTAATGGGTTTCCGCCTATGTGGTAATTTGTGGGCACATTGTTTTGCCAAAGGGTATGACTATACATTTTTGGCATTTAGCTTTAAACCATGGCGCTGGCACCAGTTATCTGTCTCTGTGAGACCTTTTTGAAGGATGTTTGTGTCAGCTGGAGAGTTGTTTATGGCGCCCAGTTTGCAGTCGTCTGCGAACTTGGTGAGCCATAGTCCTCCCACGTTTGCCTGTACCTCGGAAAAGTATATACCGAACAAGAGTGGCCCCAGGACAGAACCCTGTGGGACGCCACTTGTGACCGGTTTCGAGTCTGACATGGCTCCAGAAACTCTCACTCTGTGGGTTCTGTCTTTGAGCCAGTTTGCGACCCATCTTGTGACATAGGGGTTTATATTTAAGCTGGATATAGACTTATAGACTTTTTCTGGAAGGGTGGATGTACGCTAGTGTATTCCAAACAGGAATTAGAAAATGTCTTTTTCCTATGAATTCTTGACCTTAAACTGTTGGACCCAGCAAAAAATAATTCTACATCCAAATAATTGATTTTTTTTACTTTATGAATATGTGAATTTCAAAAAATCAACTGTATGATTGATATATGTGTAGAATTGCTCCAATTCTGTTTCAGTGCCTGTCCATAAAATGAACAAATCGTCCAAAAATCTTGTATAAAACAAAATGTTGGACATATATTCACTTTTGAAAACATATTGTCGTTCCCAAAAGGCCATAATATAATTGGCAAAGACGGGGGTGCATGCAGCCCCCATTGCTACCCCCGTCCTCTGTCTATAATATTAGCCTTCGAAATGCAAATAGTTATTCTTGAGGACCACCTCCATAAGAGTAACGTACACATTAATGTCATCTTGATCAAATAGCTGAGTTTCCAAAAGTTGGGCCTCTAACCACTCTAATCCTTCATGATGTGGGATAACTGTAAAAAAGACTAACAACATCTATTATCACCAATATGTATATGTTACCATGCTCCAACTTGATTCTACCCACTTTATCCAGGAATTCCCATGAATCCTTACAAATATATGGAAAGCTTTTAGACCCATCTACAATTTTTGGTCCAACAACAATATCCTAGATCTAGTCATTACCAACATGAGTGACCGGTGTTCCACACCTGAAGTCAACGCCTCATTGGTCCGATCCGACCATAACATAATTACCCTAGATATCCATATCCTGCCCCCCCCCCCCCATTAAGGAAACCATAGTAAAAAATTTCTCCAAAGCCAGCTTCATGCTTCTTAAGATAGAAGTGGCGAACTTCATGACACCCATGCAGATGGACAATACAGTTACGACTACTGAATCCTACACAATTGCACTTTATAAGCACTTACATGAGTGCATGGATCATGCTATCCCAAACAGAACCAAGACGCTATCCTCCAAAAAAGGAAGCCAATCTGGTGGTGCCCTGCCATAAACAAACTGTACAATAGAAGGAAGAAACTGTTGCAAAAGAGAGTAAAATCCCATGAGTGGAGGAGGTCCCTGGTCAGCCTCAGTAAGAAGCTGCGATCCCTGATAAAATCCTCCAAAGCTAGTTACAAAAACAAAATCGCCATGGATTTTAAAGACAACCACAAAGCATTCTATAGCTATGTCAAGAATCTCAATGGCAACACTCAGATCTGCTCTGAGTTACAGCACAATGGCACTAAATATACAGACCCAACTGATATTGCCAACATCCTGACAGATAGGTTCAGTGCTAACTTTACCCCCCCTCTCACCCCCTAAAGAGCCGATCTCTATACTAGAAATATGCAAAGTTCCTGTAATCACGGCTGCACAGGTAAAAACCACACATTCCAAAGCCAAGAACACAGCATCCATGGGACCAGACAACATCCTAGGCTGTGTTCTACATGAACTACAGAATGAACTGGCACCCCACCTAAGTACCATGTTCAATCATAGCCTCATATCAGGCTTTGTGCCTGCTGAATGGCGCACAGTGACGTTTATCCCACTCCACAAAGGGGGAGCCACCACGGACCCCGGGAACTACCGCCCCATTAGCCTGACGAGCCTGGTCTGCAAGGCCATGGAACGTATCATCATGGAAATTATAAACAAAGACATTGGTAACCTCCCACCCAGTTTGGGTTTGTTAAAGGCAGATCATGTCTCCTAAACCTGATAGACTTCTTTGAAGCAGTCACCAAAGCCGTAGACAAGGGCAGGGTGGTTCACACAGCCTATCTAGATCTTGCCAAGGCTTTCAACACCATCCCCCATGCTGGAATTATAGATAAACTCATTAAACTAGGTATAAATCCCTATGTCACAAAATGGGTTGCCAACTGGCTCACTGACAGAACCCACACTGTGAAAGTAGCAGACTCCAAATCTGACTTCAGACCAGTGACAAGTGGAGGACCACACCGTTCAGTCCTAGGTCCTGTCCTGTTTGATATCTACTCTGAAGTACAGGCTAACACATAAGGTCTTTGGTTAACGAAGTTCACAGATGACTGCTAATTAGGAGCCATAATTGAAACTCCTAACGATGTGGACATCCTACAAAAGGGCCTACAAAAGGGCCTCACTGAGACAGATGCCCGGCAGTGGTGTCAAAGCCATGGCCTCATGCTCAATGCCAAAAGTGCATTGTCATCCCCTTTGGTAAAAACTCTGTACCCATGAACTACAACATAGGCAGTAGTATACTTAACACCAAAAGTGTGATAAGAGACCTTGGGACACAGGTGGACAGCAATCTCTCCTTTGATAATCACATTGCCACAGTAGTCAGGAAATCCTTCTACGTGGCACACCTCATCACAAAAGGTTTCTCATCCAGAAAAAAAGAGGTAATTGTTCCCCTATACTCATCACTCATTAGACGCAGTATAGCGTACAATGCCCCTTTTGGTATGTACCTCACAAGACATCTACAACAACTGGAAAGGCCGCAGAAATACCTCATAAAGAGGATTACCAGCCTCAAACAGATGCCCTACGCAGACCATCTAAAAAAACTCCAGCTTTACTCTGTCGCATATCGCCTACTCAGAGGTGATCTTTGCCAAGCATACAAAGCTATGTCAAACCCAGAGCTGCTGGACATGCTCCACTTAAAGAAATCCCAATCCCTCCAAGCTACACGCTCTAGGGACCTAAACCTTGTTGCCACAATAAACAGAACATGCCGGAGGGATATATTCCTGTCCCAGAGACTTCCCATACTCTGGAACAAACTACCTATCTATATCAAACAAAGCTCCTCATTAGCACTCTTCAAGAAAAATCTTGATGATTGGATGGGAAATAGGAAATTCACCCCGGGGATCACTTCTGTGGTTCTGCTCGACAGTGGCACAGGAAAATAATTTTCTTGGTTGGAAAAGCCAGAGTACCTTTTTGGCTGGGCTTGTATAGGCCCCAGGGCCGATAGCCTAGTACCTACCTATGAACCTATGAAGAATTTCCCTATAAAACATGTCTTGGAATGCTTTCCATCAACTATAGGTCTAAATTGTGGATTCGTCAACCCTTTATGAATCTTGGGAATTCTGAAAATATTGGGAATCATTGGGTACTTATTAGTCATAAAGGCGTGCTCGTCCTCATTAACCTGACCTTGAAACAGCATGTGTTCCATAAGCAAATCTATTTTCCTATTCATGACATGTATCTCATTAATGGAACTCTCTACATATGAATCATCCAGTAACATAGTGTTAATAGCATTTAAATAATCTGATTTGTTCATAACAACAATTCCATTGCCCTTATCTGGCTTCATCAACCAAATACTCATGTCATGCACCAAATCTAAAAGCAAACGCTCTTCTCCTAATGTGAGATTAAAAAAATTGTCATCTGGTTTTTGTTTCAACACTTTACGTATGTCTTTTTCACATTTATTCTCAAAGAGTCTGATAACATTATTCAAAGGCGGGTTAAACATACTGGGTCTTCTTAAACCACTATTTATATTTTCTCCCCCATTCTCTGAGTTAAACCAAACTTTAAGATTAAGTTTCCTTGTATAATGTTTTAAATCTATCAATGTACTGTCAATCATTAGCGGACCGGAGTTCCGCTGTGGCGACCCCTAACCGGGAAAAGCCGAAAGACACAAACAAATGTACTGTCAATTCTAGCCCTCCTATAGGGCACAAATGTAAAACCCTTTGAAATGACATTCACAAGTTCTGTTTTAATTTCTTTCGAAGAATAATTATAAACCTTAAAGTCCTTAAACTCATTGTATATAAGACAAGGCTCTAAAACATTAAAAACACACTCATTACACCTACTACATGTGCCATTTATATCCATAAACAATGTATTCAATGAGTTATTTACATTTGATGTTTCAATCAGTACATCGTTAAATAATACATCATCCATCCTTTTTGCTTCAAAACTAGCATTGGAAAATCCATTGTTAATGTCACTCTCCCCTTCCCTTAAACAACTACCTTCCTTTATGGTGTTGTCGAAAATACTGGGGGTAGAGACAAAAACACTAGGTGCAAAAGTTCTGGATGCAAAAACTGAATCAAAGCTGGCAACAGTACTTACGGGGTTTAGCATTTCCAGGGCCCAGTTCATTAAGTCCTCCGCTGTTGGCTCTTGCTCCGTTTGTTGCTGTTGCTGTTCTTTGGTCGTGCACCCTGTCTGTTGTAATCCTGAAAGTTTTTAGCTTGAAAAGGGAGTGACTGTTGCTCTTTTCCTTTTAACCTCTCCGACCGCCTAACACTCTCGTCATTGGAACAAGATTGCATGCCTCATCTACTCCCTCTCGTGTTTCCAGCATCATTGGTTGCATTCACCCCTGAATCAATGCTCTGAATGGCCTGATCATCCCCACTACCAATGTTGCCAGTAGAAAGTGGATACACCCGTTGTGAAGCATATTCATTCAAGTCACGCTTAATCTTATTTGTTTTACGTGTAAAAATATTATTACAAATTGTGGCTACATTTGAAAAGGTAGCATTGTATATACTTTGATTAGCATTAAAGTGAATATCACTTTTAATTGTTTGACTCAGTTCATCCAATTCCTTAGCTGCCCTTTCTGCTGCCAAAAAATTTTGATTTCACCATAAGCCTCATCATTTGGATGCCGGTTTTGTCAAATAACTCATGAATGTCATTTAGCAGCTCAGTGTTATTCTTCACACCATTTGGATATTTCCATAATCTTAAACCACGAGGAACAATTTCCATATCAATGTTTTTTTGTAAATATGAAATTTCCATTTGCAGCTTCTTATACAATAGTAAGTTCTTTTCAAATACCTTAATCCTTTCTACTGCTGAGGTACTTTCATATTGAATCTCATTTCCTGGTCTCTTTTCTATTCTGAAATGAAAGGTGTTATTTCTCCAACCTAACCTTTATTGCGGACTCCCATTCAACTCTTCAGTGCTAACGGACAGGCCACTAGTCATATCACTCTGCTGCTTTTCATTTCCAACCAAACTGCTAGTGGAAGGTGTCGGCTGGGTTAAAGGGTAGCCTAAGCTACCAAACACATCATTATGCCCCTGCTTTTCAGTTACTGACTGTATTTGGGCTGTATGTAAAGCCAATTGCTGTTGAATTTGCTGCAACAGCTTAAATAAATCCCCGTCCGTGGTACCTGTGCTTTCCATCCCTGTAATACACCAAAACTCCAAGAAAACTGTTGTAAAAACTGTAGAACCATCACAGAAGTGCAAAGCCAGTCCACATACGACAACACAACCACTGTAGATGCAGAAACATTTATTCACATTTTATGACTAATAAGTACCCAATGATTCCCAATATTTTCGGAATTCGCAAGATTCATAAAGGGTTGACGAATCCACAATTTAGACCTATAGTTGATGGAAAGCATTCCAAAACATGTTTTATAGGGCAATTCTTGGACCAATAATTGCAGATGGGTCTAAAAAGCTTTCCACATATTTGTAAGGATTCGTGGGAATTCCTGGATAAAGTGGGTAGAATCAAGTAGGGGCAGGATAATGTATACATATTGGTAACAATAGATGTTGTTAGTCTTTTTACAGTTATCCCACATCATGAAGGATTATAGTGGTTAGAGGCCCAACTTTTGGAAACTCAGCTATTTGATCAAGATGACATTAATGTGTACGTTACTCTTATGGTGATGATCCTCAAGAATAACTATTTGTATTTCGAAGGCCAATATTATAGACAGAGGACGGGGTAGCAATGGTGGCTGCATGCGCCCCCGTGTTTGCCAATTATATTATGGCCTTTTGGGAATGACAATATGTTTTCAAAAGTGAATATATGTCCGACATTTTGTTTTATACAAGATTTTTGGATGATTTGTTCATTTTATGGACAGGCACTGAAACAGAATTGGAGCAATTCTGCACACATATCAATCATACAGTTGATTTTTTGAAATTCACATAGTCATATAGTAAAGAAAAAATCAATTATTTAGATGTAGAGTTATTTTTTGCTGGGTCCAACAGTTTAGCGTCAAGAATTCATAGGAAAAAGTCATTTTCTAATTCCTATTTGGAATACACTAGCGCACATCCACCCTTCCAGAAAAAGTCTGTAGTGAAAGGACAGCTAGTGAAAGTGGCCAGAATGGTCAGCTCAGACATAGCTTTTCTGGATGAGGTTAGCCTTATTATGAATATGTTAAAAGCAAGAGGATATCCGGAGGCCTTATTAAAGCGAGTAAGTCAAGAGCTTATTGATAAAAGGAACACAGGTTTTTACAGACTGATTTTGGTCTATGGTAAAGACACTTTGGGTGTCTTAAACAGACCTATGGATCCCAATATTGGTATGGGATTCATTGTTTGTTTTAATAAGGAAGTGTTGAAGATAGTGGACATTATATATAGTAATTGGGATATACTACAATTTGATGCGAATATAGCCCATAAAGTGGGAGGAGGACCAAACATTATTTACAAAAGGGATATATCATTTAAAGATATATTTGAGAGAGCCTATCCACACAATGGAAAGGGTACGGTCAGACAAAAAGGTAATTTCAAGTGTCAACATTGTAATTATTGCCCACACATTTTGAAGATGGGGAAAAATTTTGCGTTAAACGGGAAAATTTTGAGGCTAAATGGACATTTTAATTGTAACACAGCTAGTGTGGTCTATTTAGCTAAGTGTCTCATGTGCCCAACTTTGTATGTAGGAAAAATGGCTAGATTTTTCAAAAACAGAATAGCAGAGCATTTATTGGATATAAAACACAAGAGATTTACAAATGCACTTGCTAGGCATATACATCAGTTTAGCAATCGTGTATTTACATTTTTGGTGATCCAACATATGCCAAGGGACCCCACAGGGGAGAGTTTTGGATATTCACTTAGATATTTGTGAACTAAGATGGCAGCTTAGGTTAGATGCAGCCAACTTTCCAGGGTTAAATGAGTCAGTTAGTATATCCAGTGTATTGAAATTAAGGCATATTTTGGGTAAATGAATTTGTTCAACTGTCCTTTTAGTTTCGTTATAAAATTATGAGGAAATCAATTGATTTTGGCGTAAAAAGTTTTTTTATGCATAGATTTTTCAGCATTATGTTATTGTATGAGTTTTAACATATGGAATGTATATAAGATTTGAGATTTTATATTATGCATTGTATTCAATAGAGTATATATGAATATATAAGTTTTTGTTAGTAAACTTTTTTCACATTTATATATTATAACTCGTTGTAAGGACATAAAATGCAGTGTATTACTTATAAGGTAGTAAAGTAGATTTTGCTTTAAGGTTTAATGAATTAATTAATACTTATTATCCAATTAATGATTTTGGACATATATGGCTGGGTTCTTTTTTAGTACTTTTTAGTACTTGTATCCATTTTAAAGTGTTCTGATGAAGTCTCTTTTTAAGTTAAGGGAAGAAAGCGCTTAACCTGTGGATTTTTATTGTGAATACATTTTTCTGCATCTACAGCGGTTGTGTTGTCATATGTGGACTCGCTTTGCACTTCTTTAGTGGTAAATCACTTTGTCTATGGTGTGCAGAGTCCTGGGTTCGAGCCTTGCAGATGCTGTTTATTGGGGTTGGGAGGGTGGCCTAATGGTTAAGGTGTTTGCCTTGCAAGCACAAGGTGCAGGGTTTGAGTCTCACAAAAGATAATTGGCAAGGCTTAAAATGGCTCGCAAGGGCAGTTAACTTAGTACTAATCTATGAACCTATGAATTTCCACCCTTTGCCGTGATTGGACCATTTTGAATATGCTGAGCTAAGCTAAGCTCCGAGCAAACATGCTTAGCTAGGGTGAGCATTGCTTAAAGGGGTAGATGCTAGGCAGAACTTACCAGTGCACACATCCACTTAGCTACATTAATTCCTGCTTAGTATATACATTTAAGCAATGCTTACACTGGCTAAGCTTAGCTGAGCATAACTTAGCATTGTTCAGCTTTCATTTTGTGGACTATCAGGATTGTTCATAGGTTCATAGGTTCATACTAGGCTATCTGCCCTGGGGCAATTATAAGCCTAGCCCGATTGTGTATGGCTTACACCACCCCTTAATTTGAGTATACTGTGCCCTTTTTAAGGTTTAGTTTACTGTGCCAATGTCTAATAGTGACACGGGAGTAATCCCTGGGACAAACCTACGATCCCGCATCCACCTATCGAGATTCTTCTTGAAGAGATTCAGTGAGGTGCTCTGCTTCACATGAACTGGAATTCTATTCCAGAGCGAAGGGAGCCTCTGGGTTATGAACCTGTCCCTCCAGCAAGTTCTATTTATTTCTGTGCTGAGGTTCAAGTCGCTCGAGCATGTGGCTCTAAGGGATTTAGATTTACTGAGGTGGAGCATGTCCATTAATTCTGGATTTGACATAGCTTTGTAGGTCAGGCATAGATCGCCTCGAAGTAGGCGGTATGCAACTGAGTAGAGCTGGAGTTTTTTTAACTGAGAAGCATATGGCATCTGTTTGAGACCCTTGATCCTCTTGGTGAGATACTTTTGGGGTCTTTCTAATTGCTGCAGGTGTCGGGTGAGGTACATCCCAAAAGGGGCATTGTATTCTATGATGGGCCTGATGAGGGATGAATAAAGGGGCACGATTACCTCTCTTGATCTAGATGTGAAACCCTTCGTGATGAGGTGGGCTATGTAGAAGGTCTTTCTAACCACTTTGGCAATGTGGTTTTCAAAGGAGAGAAAATTTGTGGGCACATTGTTTTTGCCAAAGGGTATGACTATACATTTTTTGGCATTTAGCTTTAAACCATGGCCCTGGCACCAGTTATCTGTCTCTGTGAGACCTTTTTGAAGGATGTTTGTGTCAGCTGGTGAGTTGATTACGGCGCCCAGTTTGCAGTCGTCTGAGAACTTGGTGAGCCATAGTCCTCCCACATTTGCCTGTACCTCGGAAAAGTATATACCGAACAAGAGTGGTCCCAGGACAGAACCCTGTGGGATGCCACTTGTGACCGGCTTCGAGTCTGACATGGCTCCAGCAACTCTCACTCTGTGGGTTCTGTCTTTCAGCCAGTTTGCGACCCATCTTGTGACATAGGGGTTTATATTTAAGCTGGATAGCTTATCTATGATGCCCGAGTGGGGTATTGTGTCAAATGCCTTTGCAAGGTCCAGATAGGCTGTGTGGACTACCTTCTCTTCATCTACGGCTTTGGTGACTGTTTCAAAGAAGTCAACCAGGTTCAAAAGGCAGGATCTGCCCTTGACAAAGCCAAACTGGGTAGGATCTAGTGTCTGTAGGTCCCCAATGTCTTTGTTTATGAGCTCCATGATGATCCTCTCCATAGCCTTGCAGACTAAGCTTATGGGGCGATAGTTTCCAGGGTCCATAGAGGCTCCACCTTTGTGGAGTGGGACCACTGTTGCTGTACGCCATTCTGTGGGCACATATCCTGTAGTGAGGCTGAGATTGTATAGCTGTTTTATTTGAGGGATTAGTTCCTCTTGGAGTTCATGTAGGACGCAACCTGGGACGCCATCTGGTCCCATGGAAGCAGTGTTTTTTACTTTGTAGAGGGCAGCCTTCACCTGAGCATCAGAGATGTTTGGGAGGCAGCCCTCTGCCGGGATAGATACTTGGGGGGGGGTGGAGAAGTTTGCATTGAACCTGTCTGCCAGGATATTGGCGATGGCTGTGGGTTCAGTATATTTTTTGTCATTTAGAATCAACTCAGAACAAGTCTGGGAGTTGCATCCCAGGTTTCTAACATAACTGAAAAAAGCCTTATGATTGTCTTTGGTGTCCTATGCAATTTTTCTTTCGAAGCTGGCCTTGGAGGATTTTATGAGGGATCGTAATTTTTTGCTAGTACTGATCAGAGATGCCTTCCCTATTAGGGATTTTGCTCTATCATGTAGTAGCTTCCTCCTTCTGTTATACAGTTTATTTATGGCAGGGGTCCACCAGACTGGACGTCTGCCTTTGGATGATTGGGTCTTGGTTTTGTTTGGGATAGCATGATCCATGCATTCCTGGAGATGTCCGTAGAATGCGTTTATATAGGATTCTGCAGTTTGGGCCATAGTTTCCACTGGCCCTGGGGCCTTGAAGGATTCCACTTCGGTTTTGAGAAGTGAGAAGTTTGCTTTTGAGAAGTTTTTCACTGTGGTTTTCTGGGCTGGGGGTGGGGTCGGGATGTGGGCATCCAGTGAAATTAATTTATGGTCTGATCTTACCAATGAGGGATATACTTCTGGTGTGGAGCATAGAGTCCCCATGTTGGTAATGATCAGGTCTAGTATGTTGTCCCCTCTTGTGGGAGTGGTGACTAGTTGTTCCATAGCATTTGAGTTTATAATTTCCAGGAACCTTTGGGCTAAGGTGCTGGGGCTTGAGTAGTGCTCCCAGTCAATGTTTGGGTAGTTGAAGTCACCCAATATAATGGTGTTTGGAGAGATCATCATGTTCTCCAATGTTTTCAGGAAAGCCGAGTGGGATTCCTGACTTTGAGAGGGTGGTCTGTAGGATGCTATAAATTGAAAAGCAGTCTTGCCCACTGTTAGTTGCACATGGATGGTCTCCGATACTTTGTGCAATGCCACTAACCTGGAGGTGTGGATATCCTTGATAAATATGGAAACTCCCTCTCCTTTTGTGGTTCCGTCCGGGTTTTGGAGCCGAAAAGCATGATATGAGGTATAGCCTGGTAGTGCTGGGGTGCTCTCTGGAGCCTTGAACCAGGTTTCTCTCACTGCACAGATATCGATGTTCTCCATACTGAGGAGAGCTTCAAGTGCATGCATCTTGAGGTTAAGACTTCTGGCATTTAGCAGCATTACCTTTAGTTTCTTGTTCCTTGTGCTGTCTATGGGGGTGGGTTTGACTTTTGAGCCTTGCCTAAAAAAGGCATTATGGGGGTGGCAAGAGCCTTTGCCAATATCCAAAAGCCCAGTGGTGACAGGTGCAAGCCGTCCCTAGCGAAGCAACGTGGCTTGTCGAGTATGTCATCCCAGGCTGACAGACACTGGATCCCCTTTGAATGACACCAAAAGTTTAGCCAATTGGTAAAATCGATCATTTTGTCTTTGTACTGTGGCATCATTCTAGGTGAGGGTAAGATGCTGCTCAAGGTCAGGGTCATACCAGCCTGGGCTACATAATCAGAGAGCTCCTCTATGTCTCTTTTCATGTAGTCCAGGGAGGTACGTCTCAGGTCATTCACACCAGCATGTACAATGACTGAGTCATATTTGTATTTGCTTTGGAGTGACCTGAGTGCTTGCGTTATGTGGCGGATCCTAGCAGCCGACAGGCAGCTCACCGTGACCTTCTCTTTATTCAGCCTGGTGAGTGGGACGTCAGTGTGTCTGACAATAGAGTCACCTATTACAAGAGTATCAGGTGTGTTATTCAGCCTTAAGGGCTGTGGCTGCTTGGCACACTGACTTTGTGGGTTATGTGTTGTGTGTGTTTTGTTTTGAGGTAGCGTTTGCTTGGATGTCTGCTTTGGAGGTCTCTGTTGCTTAGGTAGATTTTTATTTAGAGCCTCCGAGTATGTTTTTGTGTATTTATGTGTTTGGTTCGCTGATGTGGTGGGACTATGTGATACTGGAATTGTGTTGTGTGAGGTTACCTTCTCCTCCTGACTGGTTACACCAGTTTTGAGATGAGAGAGCTCAGCCTCCAGTTTGGCTAAATAGTTGCATCTCTCACATATATTTGAACCTGTTTGGAGGAGGAGAGGGTTGTCCGTGTACATGAGACAGTTGTAACATTGCCTCAAAATTCCCAGATTCACCAGCTGGACTGGAGAGGAAACCATTGACTGACCTTTGGACATGCTAGAGTAATATAGGGAAACTGAATATAAGACGGACCAATAGAGGACAGGGTAATCGTAGAGAGTATAAGAGTAAGTAGTACTTATGGTTTAATAGTGCTAACTTGTAGCATTACTTAATTGGACCAGTGAAGGGTCTTAGAATGAGAATATGGTATTTAAATTGAGAGATAGAGCAGTTCTAAGGGAAAAAGTGAAGAGCAGACTTTGTGGAGCCAGGAATAGTTTAAACCCAATTAGGTGGCGCTGCCCGCTGTTGCGCTATGCACAAAAACGTGCAAAACCGCGCAAAAGAGGGTTTTAAGAGAGGAAGATGAAGGAGTTTTGGAATTGACCCAAAATGGCCAATAAAACTACAGTTTCAAGTCAGTAACCACTCCCACAGGGGCAGGCAGGCTGCTCAATGTTTTTCACTGCCACCGATCAACAGAGAGACTTCCCTTTAGCCCAAGCAATAAATGGCCTCACAGAAACTTACAAACAGTTCAAGAACAGCAAGCCTGTAACTGAACTTTTTTAAATCTCAGAAAAGTGGGAAAAAAGCAAGATTTTTTTTTGTTTTTTGTTTTTACAGAGATAGCAGAGGTTCACAAGTATCAACAAGTTATAACAGTGCAGTAAATGACCCCACACAAGAGTGCTAGGCCAAAGACAGATAAAATGCAAGTTTTGAGAAAAAAACGATTTTAAAAATAAGTGCAAACAGGAAATTCAGTAAACAGCTCTAGGTTGTGCTCTAAATAGGGTTCATTCATCATTAATGCCAGGTTATGATATGTATGTTGACCTTCCATAACATCCCCCTATGTGCTTTCATGATATTACATTTTGTGTGACTATACTGTATGGGACACTTGTGTTTATATGGGGGTTTCACAACTTTGTTACACTGACACCTCACATCTGGACCCACTATACTATTCTGGTTAACAAATATATGTTATTTACTACCTAATTATAAAACAAAGTAATTATGTTCTGCTTTCACATGAAAATAGAATTTGTTTCAGTGGGGATTGAACCGGGAACGACTACTTGCAAAGTGAACACTCTATCCACTTTGCTATTTTCTCATTGCTTATATTTGAAGGATATTCCTATTTAGCTCCTTGAAATGTGTAAGCTAGGCTGAGCAGAGTTGCGTGTCATGCACACCTGCTCAGCTACACTTAAACTTTATGGTGGACTGGAAAAAAAAATAAACAGTTGTGTTTTCTTTTTTTAATGTAGGGGTATGCACATTGCTTTCTGCAACATTATCTATTGGGGCTGTGCTTTTCAGACGTTGATTACAAGACAGGCTTTGCATTTGAGAGGTATGCTCCACGGAAACTAACAGTGTCCGCCATACCTCTTAACTGTACAGATTTTCACAGAATGTCCAGATTTTTGCCTTATATTTTTGGTCCATTTTTCATACAATTGTGGCTTTCTGGCAGATTAGTGGCAAAGTATTAAAGACTGCAGTTAGAAAATAATGACAGACATTTGAGTTTTAGAATTCATACCCTTCAGAAAATTCATGATAATGCAAAACTTGTCATTCTATCAACTTTGTATGAGCAATATTTCACATTTGTCCCTCTGTTTTTTATGGCTTTGTCCAGATTTCTTCTGAGGTTGGGAGGCATGATGTCCGCGGACAATCTCACTAGTTTACATTGCCGTACGGCAATTATGGAGTGCAGGGGGGTGTATTGTGAGAGCACTGCTCTCAGACACATCCCCTGCACTCGTACACAGAACCATGTCCATATTGGAACATGGCAGCATGCCTTCATGAATATGCATGGTGCACTGCCATGCTGCACAGGAACGCTCCCTTCCGTGCAAGTACTAGCTGTTCTTGCACGGAAGTTTGCTGAATCCCGGGGGTAGTGTAGAAATTCCAGTACAGGCAGTAGTGCAGCACAAGGGGTCAATTAATCCCCAGATGATGATAATGTAGCAGAAGGAGCATATATATCAGAACAGATCGGGATTTATCATATTCTGTTGCCAATAATAAACTAGACATATCTAAGCAAGCAGAGCAAAACATAAAAGATATATATACACAAATATAAAAGAAAAAGAAAAAACAAACAAGGTTTAATGGAGAACCAGGAAACAAAGCAAAAGTAATAGGGACACCACCTAAAAACAAAGAAGAAATCAGTACATTTTAGAGAATATTTATGAAGATTCCATTGAATATAACAAAGATGTTGAAAGAATAGAATGTTTCAAAAAGCATGGAAAATGCAGAGGATATGAAATGGGATGAAGTAAAAGTCAGAAAAACCATTTATACACAACTAACAAAGACATCTAACTAGCTGAAGATATTAACATATTTGCAAAAAGATTTCAGCCTGAATAAAATTATAAATTATATTTAGTTGCACTTGGCCAAATATATTACCCAGTCCGAGGAACAGTTGGCAAAAATGTTATATTATAAACCTCGGGGGTGTTTTGACTACTAAAATTTTTTGTTTTAAGTAACTTGGCACAATGTGTGCAGTGTCCGCAAGGAAAGCATCCAAGTAAAGGTTCACCTGATAGTGTGGTTTGGATAGTGTTGGTAATTTTGGCTTTGGAATGTTTGAAATGATTGAAAAAAGCAGATAAATTTCTGCTTTTACGGAAAGAAAACAGGCATCTGTCACCAAGTATACTGTTCCTCGGACTGGGTAATATATTTGGCCAAGTGCAATTGTCCTGCATTTTACGTTGGTCAAACTTCAAGACCCTTGAAATTCAGAATATCTGAACACCTCAGTGACATTAAAAACAAGAGAGAAACCAATGCTCTTTATAAGCATTCATTAATACACAGTAATGCATGTTTCAGTTTCACCATTATAGATAAAATAAACAGATCCAGAAACAATAAATTAGGTTGGCATGAATTACTGAATTCCATAGAGAAAATGGATTATTAAACTTGGTGGTCTCTTTAAGCCAGGTCTTAATGAGCATGTGTAATTAATCACATGGTCTATTTATAAATGGTTCTTTTTTTGTGAATCTTTTACACTGATGAAGGCTCTGTATTGAATTAGCCAAAACCGGTTTGTCAAAAGAACCAAAATACTTTTATTAAAGTATTCTATGTTACAATAAGGTGCCTTGTATGCTGGTCCTTGTTTTTTGTTTGGATTACTGTTTCTCTTGGGACCTTGCAGCTGCCGTACTCACAGAGATTGCAACACTTTTGAACTGAGAAGGCCTGGAAGAGGCAGAAAAGGACCAATTCCTAGAGGGCCAATGCCTACTAAATCTTAGAGGCTGTACTTACAGGAAATCTTTAACAGTTTGCATAGATTTAGCTTTTTCCTCCATCTTTTTAAGAACTTCTTCTGCTTTGTTGCCAAAAAGGCGGTCCTGGTTTAAGGGAGCATCCAGCAATTTGACTTTAACAAGCTGACTCCGAATCCAGCTCCAGACAAGTGACAAGTGGAGTACCTCAGGGTTCAGTCCCGGGACCGCTCTTGTTTGGCATCTACTTCTCTGAAGTACAGGCCAACACTAAGAGACTCTGGCTAACAAAATTTGCAGATGACGGCAAACTGGGAGCCATTATTGAATCCCCAAATGATGTGGATATTCTACAAAAGGGCCTTACAGAAAGAGATGCTTGGTGCCAGAGCCATGGGATCAAGCTCAATGCCAAGAAATGTATAGTTATCCCCTTTGGGAAAAAACATGTACCCGTGAATTACCACATAGGTGGCAGTACACTAAACACCGAAAGTGTGATAAGAGACTTAGGGACACAGGTGGACAGTGGTCTCAACTTCGATAACCACATCGCCACAACAGTCAGGAAATCCTTCTATGTGGAACACCTCATCACTGAGGGCTTTTCATCCAGAAAAAAGGAGGTCATTGTCCCACTGTACTCATCCCTCATTAGACCCATTATAGAATGCAACACCCCATTTGGTATGTACCTCTCAAGACATCTGCAACAACTGGAAAGGCAGCAGAAATACCTCACAAAAAGAATCACAGGCCTAAACAACTACCAACTAATACTAAACCCCCAAAAAACACAGCTAATAATATTCCACCCAATCAATCACTCCTCCGCCACCTTAACATCATGCCAACCAATAGCACCCTCATCACCCCAGTAACTGAGGCCAAACTCTTAGGCATCACTATTGATCAACAACTTAAATTCAACAAACACGTATCCCAAACGATCTCTAAAGTCCATAAAAAACTTGGTTGCTTATATCGTTGCATACTATTCCTAACCCCCGAAACTAGAACAACAATAGCCAGAACTCATCTCTTATCAACACTACTATACGCCTCTCCATTCCTCACCAACATTAACAAAACTAACCTGAACAAACTCTCCACATGCTACAATAAAATAGCTAGGTTCGCTGCCAATAATAGATCACATTCCCACCACTGCCAATCCCTAATTAAACTGCACTGGTTAGAATTTCCAAACCTCCTACGCTACCACCAACTGATCATAGCCCATCAAATTCTTTTTTATCCGGGGAAGAGCCCTGCCCTAGCTGACATACTAAACTTTCACAACCCCAAAAGGGAACTATGTTCATGTAGCAAAAACCTGATTGAAATCAACCCATACAATAACAGCGCTGGGGAGGTCCTATTCTCTTATGATGTTGCTAAAGTATGGAACAGCCTCCCACCTGAACTCAAGCTACAAAGTCACACAATCACCTTCAAGGGCCTTCTTAATTCACACCTCTATGCTAACCCTCTTTGTAACTGTAAAGACCCCCCCTTGAAGACCCATGACTCCATATAAGTGACCCACTGTATGCCTCCATTGCATACACTATATTCTCACCTGATATACTCAACTGATATGTATTTTTTTTGTTGTTCTAAATATTGCAAATAGGGGTTCTGCTCCTGAGTATCTTACTGTTTGCGTATCTTATTGTTTTACAAAATTGTTCTTGTACTTCTTTGTTTCTCTTACCTTGTATACCAGTTTTTTATTGTTATCTAAACCATGTATGTACTCTGTTAACTTCCTTGGAGCTTTTCTCTCCAGGACTCCACTGAAAATTGGCACTTTGTGTCCAGTTGGATTTATCCTGGTAAAATAATGTTAAAATAAAATAAATAAAGCAGATGCCCTATGCTGACCACCTTAAAAAACTCCAGCTATACTCTGTCGCATATCATCTACTCCAAGGCAATCTCTGCTTAACATACAAGGCCATGTCAAACCCAGAGCTGTTGGACATGTTACACTTAAAAAATTCCCAATCCCTCAGAGCCACACACTCCATGGATCTAAACCTTGTCATCACAATAAACAAAACATGTTGGAGGGATTGGTTCCTGACCCAGAGACTCTCCAGACCCTGGAATAGACTTCTCATACATGTCAAGCAGAGCACCTCTTTGGCCCTCTTCAAAAGGAACCTTGATGATTGGATGGAAGAAAGGAAATTCACTACAGGGATCACGTCAGTTGCCCTGCTAGACAGGGGTCCAGGGAAGTAAATAGTGTGAGAAGAAATAGCCAGGGAATTGTTATGGCTAGGCTTGTATAGGCCCTAGGGCCGATAGCCTAGTACCAACCTATGAACCTATGAACATGATCTGGCAAAGATTGCTCCTTAAGCCAAGCGTGCCTTCTAAGTACAGACACAGTGACAGCAGCCCTGCAAGATGCCTCTAGTGAATCAAAACCACATTGCAAAGTATGTTTTCCAACTTGTTCAGCAGAATGCATTAAATCCTGTAAATCATTATTTTTAGCACAGTCGGGAATCAACATCATTTTCTGTGTAAGCAATCCAATAATATGCTGCTGATACTTTAACATAGGAAACTGGCAGTTTAAGGCCCTAATGGCCAAGGTTGCAGAAGTGTATACCTTCTTACCCCATCTATCCAGCACCCTGGAATCTCTATCAGAGGGGTAGGATTTTTCGCAGTAGTAACCTTAATGGCCTTGGGTCCCTTTGAAATAGTCTCAGGATCCGCAATAGGATTTTTAAAGAGGAACTTGTTAGAATCAGGAACCCTGCAATATCTATCTGGTTTTCTGGGAGCAGGAGGTAAGGAGTCAGGGGCCAAGCTACATTCCAAAAAGGCATCATCAACAATGTCCAGTACAGGGGGGATAGCTAAAGGCCAGTGTTGGGGCAGGAGTAAGAAATTCCTAAGCCTCTTTTTAGAATCAGAGTAATCCTGGCTTTCCCAGTGAAAATGCTCCCTAAGAGTATGCAAGGTTTCACCGAAAGAGAAATCCTCTGGAGGGGAAGCAGAGGGAATAGAGTCCTGTGCATCAGAATCCTCATAGATAGATAAAGGTAAATCCTGGTCATCAGAGGAAACAGAAATTTCAGAATCTTGATCAGAAGAATCATAAGCAAATTCAGTCCTAGGTCTCTTAGAGGGGGAAGGTTGGCTTCCCCTGATTAAAGTAATAAGGTCTTCAGCCATTCTTATCATTTGTTTTTAGGCATAGAGGCCTGACCATATAGTTTAGGCGTTGGTTTTTTAGGCATGGATTGAGTTTTAGGCCTTGAAGAAGAAGATGGCGTTGGTTTAATATGCAAATCAGTAGGCCTGAATACACCCTCAGAAGCCAGTGCCTGCACAGTGTCTCTGGACCCATCCAAGGTACAAACATCCGCAGGTTCCACAGTTGAAGCATCTCGCAGCATACCGGACTCCGAATGGGACTCAGTAGAGGCCTGCAAATCTGAAGTAGCAGGTATCAGGGGCTGTGAAAGCGCCTCACTGAGTACCGGCGAACTGGCGACTAGCTTAGGAGAAGCGTCGTCGGCAGCTTTGGACCTAGGTGGCCTGTCTCTGTCTTTATCTTTGCATTTTTTTGGAATGTCGGTAGTCGGGTGGCTTACCGAAGCCATATCTGGGTAATTGAACTGAATACCAAAATATTTTCAAGCGTAAATATACCAAAGACGAATAGTTTGTTGTTTAAATAAGGCACAAAACTGACAGTGAGGTACGTCGTGGTCAGGGCCTAGGCAAGGAATACAGTACAAATGAAAATCTTTATGAGGTATTTGCTTTCCACAAGAAATACAGTTATTGACTTTTACTGACATCGGTTTAGAGCAAGAAAAAGTTTCCCCAACAGGGTACTTAACTTTAGTTGAATACCTCGGTTCTGAAACTCGAAAACGAAAATTTCAGCATTCGGTCGACCGGCACTTGCGAACGCAAGAAAGACTGATGTAATGGTGTCGGCTGCATGCTTTATACCCCTGACTACCTGACGTCATGGAAGATGAGACGGCAACCGACGCAGGACCTGAGACTTTGATAATCAGGCCGACTGAGGGCTACTGCAAGCAGATAACCCAAATGTGATGACTGCAACAGTGAAACATGAAGAACATCAATTGGGTAACAAAACTAAATTGTATGTGACAAAGGATCATTTATTGGTAAGCAAAGTCATAAAAGAGAGGTGTAAAAATGGTGGGGGTAGGTATGGCACAGATAGCTTACAAAACAGCTTTTAACAGCATTCCACATTCATGGATTATGGAATGCTTACAGATTTATAAGATATATCCTACCTTCATCAGTCAGAGAGTGCTGACTGCAAAATAGTGGCAGACCACTTTCACAATATAGTCTTGATAAAGTACAAGTTAGTCTACTAGACATAAAAATCCAAAGGTGGAAACTCCTGGATGATTCTTTGTCAACACTGCTGTTTTGCCTTGCCCTTAACCCATTAAGTTGTTTACTTAGTAGACTAGGCCATGTTTACAGCTTAACTTCCAGAAAGAAGCATTGTTCAAAGACATCTCATTTGTTTTTTGAGGATGATTTAAACTGAATAGTTCATCAGACAGTTATCTGAAAAGGCAACTCCAAAGGATGAAAACTTTCTCAAATGGTATAAGAATGACATTTGGTCTTGATAAATGTGTTAACGCAACATTTAAAGCAGGAAGAGTGCAGTACAAGAAAATATCAACCTGGTACAGGAATGTGAACAGAAGGATGTGCGGAAATGTTTGGGAACAGATGAAGAGTCCGCAATAAAGGATGACCAAATGAGAACAAAGCTTTGTAAGGAATATTTCAGAAGACTGAAGGTAATGTTGAAAAATGCCTTGGCATCTAGGAATAAAGTTCAAGCTATAAATCAGCTTGTTTCTATCCTAACTTACAGCTTTGGTGTGACTGACTGGTCATATAAAGCACTGGATCGGCTTAAAAAGACAGATGCTTCATGCTTATCAAATGATACATTAAAACCATTGCATGACAAGATTATATGCCCCTTTGTCTGAAGGGAGCTATAGGTCTCTTCAAAATTGACATATTTCTGTGTGTGCAGTTGAGGGACTGCAAACAATCAGACCCAAACTTAGTGAAGGTTCTAAATGAAGAAAACAAGTCTAAGGTAACATCTTTCTTCATATTAGCAATATATTTTTGAAATGAGCAGGAATGGATAAACCAGAAGTAGAAGAAAATCAGGCAGCAACAGAAAGAGTTAAAAAAAAAAGATTATAAAAACAGGACCAGAATGGAAGGAAGGAAAACTGGAAACCCCACTATTATAGTGGCAGGTGTAGAGAACTCATGGAAAAACCACATTTTAAAGGTTTGCTTGCATGCATGGTTAAGGAGAGGTAAATTTAAACCAAAAAAATGAAAGGTTAATAATAGTGGTTTAAGATAGCAGGTTAATTAGGGTCTATATTATATGATCAAAGTTTTAAAACTTCCAGCCTCATATGAGCGACACCATATGAGCAAAGTTTGAAAACTTTGAACATATAATTAAAAAAAAAAAACTACCTGATCGTTCTGAGAAGATAATCCAAGCGTTATAAGTACACCATAAAACAAGCAAAAAGGCGAACGCTGACACCACACTATGTAGCTTGAGAAACTGAAAACAATGAAGCAAACTCGTGCAAACCAGCAGGACTAAATAAAAACACTTTTAATAACAGTTGAACGCTTTCACCTGTTACAATACAGGCTTCCTCAGAACAAAGATCCATTCTGAATTACAGCCCTTAAATAGATGTTGTGGCTCCAAAATTTTTAAAGCAACATACTCCACTAAAACTTTCTACATAAACAATAAAAAAACATTCCAAAATGAATAGGTAACAGAAATAAACATATATATACATATATATCCTGTAAAATGTAATACGCAAATTCCTCTGGAATTCATATTTGTTAAAAACATATATTTCTATGAAAACACTGACTCAACTTATTTATAAACAATTTGACACTAACGTATTTTGTATAGCAGAGGTTTAATAGACAGTGATTCATTCAAACCTGGGGGTGAGGCAGCATCAGTAAAAATTTGCCACCACATTTCTCTATAAGACAACCAACTCTTATAGACTCCCCCCCCTAGGGTCTATTTGAATAAGGTCAATAATGCTAAAAGTGAATTTGTGTTCAGAGCCCTCTTGTTTTATGTGCTTATATAGAGCATTCTTCTCATCTCTCTTTCTAATGGAGTAAAAATGACCGCATATTCTTTTGTTCAGCTGTCTCTCTGTCTTCCCAATGTAGAAAGCGGGACAAGCTGAACATAATGCGATGTATATGACAAGTTTAGTAGTACAATAACCTGCCTTGAATCTAATAGAGGTGTTGGTAGTGTTGCTTAACCTAGTGCCTTGACTGTTGTTGATAGCAAAGCACCAGTTGCATCTACCACACTTCTGTGTAGGTTTAGAAGTGTTAGAAGTCAGAAACACCATATTTTCTAACAACCTTTTCAAGTTCATACCCATTTTATTTACAAAGTGGGGTTTATCACCTAAGATGTTGGATATAGAAGCATCCGCCATAATAATAAACCAACTTTTATTAACCAATTGCCTCATCCTATAACTACAAGGACCATATTCGATTACACAAGCTTTGTTTAAATCACTACGACTAACTCTAGCAAGGGAAACAACATTATTACCTTGAGAATTCATTCCTAACAAAGGTGTGTACCTAGAACCCCAGCCTTGAATAACCTGCTTGCTTACATTTTGCATCATACCAAGGTCATAACCTCTATCACTGAACATAGCCGTAATATACTCAACTTCAGCTATCATATCTATGTAGTCTGAAGTCATTCTAACTGCTCTAATCAACTGTCCCTTGTAGATGTTCCTTAAAAAACTTTTTGGGTGGTTACTAGAGTATTCAAGATAGTTATTAGAAAAAGTGGGTTTCCTGTATATTCTTGATTTAAACCCAAAATTAGCCGGAGAGACGAGGGTGTCAAGGTATGCCAGACCATCATGACTGAATGCGTGTGCAAATTTCAAATAAGAACTACTGGTATTAATATATTCTATAAATTCAGTCAATGTCTCAGTGTCACCATCCCATAATATATATATATATATATCGTCAAGGTAATGAGTGTAATATTTGATGTGAAGATAGAAGTCACTGGTGAACACTACAGACTCCTCCCAGTCGAGCATGACCATATTAGCAAAAATGGGACCACACGCAGCACCCATAGCTACACCCTTAGTTTGTTTAAAAATCTCTCCTTCAAAAAAGATTAAATTATTGTCCAATACCATACTCATTATATCTGTAATCAACCATATCTTATCCCAATCCAACCCTGCATATTTAGTAATACTACGATTAAATGCTTCTAACCCCTCACTTTTGGGGATGCAGGAGAAAAGGTCTATGACATCAATAGTCACGTATAATAAATCCTTTTTATATAAATGTGTAGGAAAATAAGCTAAAAAATACCAAAAATCCTTGGCGAGATGAAATACCTTTTCGTACACATGTTTCAAAGTATGGTCAATGACCACACCCAAAGGGAATGTTTTAGATCTGCTGCCATTAACAATTGGTCTAAAAGGCGGGTCAGACACATTCTTATGAACTTTGGGGATACCAACTAGCTTGGCTAACACAGGAAATTCCACTTTGACAAAGTTGTAAGTATCCAAACTAATTTGCCTGTCTATAAGAAAGTCCTCAAGGTGACAATCCATTTTTCTATAGGCTATATTAAGTTCATTAACAGATATGATCTCATAGCTGTCAGTAGAATGTAAAATATCATGAAGTTTAGAGGTATAAGTAAGTTGATCAAAAAGAACTAAACCCCCACCCTTGTCAGGTTTCATCACCCTTATTGATCTGTTCTTCCTCAACATTTGTAGGGTGTCCTGTTCTTCTCTAGATAAATTATGTTCCATTCTCCTAAACTTATTTTTGTTGTTAAGCTCATAAATCTGCTTAACAATACATTTTTCAAATAAACCAATCGTTGGATGGCATGGGGGTATAAAGGTACTTTTCTTTTTCAGAATTTTACAGTCATTGTTAGAGCCAGTAACATTATTAATGGGATTATTAAACATTACTGCCAAGTTTAGTTTCCTAGTATACAGTTTAACTTGACAAATATTGTCAACCACATCAAATTTAGTAGTTGGTATGTATTTCAAGCCCTTAGAAAGTAAATTAAAATAAGAAATATCGAGCTCAACATCTGTATAGTTAAAAATGCTAAAGCTCTTGTACCTGTAAGTCGCACCATCTGTGGAAGAAATCTCACAGTATTTTGTGGTGTTATGTACATCATGTTTAGTAGCAGTTTGCTGTGTAGTCTGCAAATCTACATTAGTAACTAACTCTAGGTTCATATTATTTATATTGGCTATTGTTGGTGATGGGGTTTCTTCCAATCCCCCCCCCCCCCCCCCCCCAGCTGTCGACAATTTTCACACTCGACAGCAGGTCCCCTCAGATTATGATTATAATTCTCAGGCTCAAAGTAATTCCCATTTTTTCAAGGGCAGAGGTCAAGACAGAAGAAGGGACTGGACTGTGACCAGTGGCTGGTGCCAGAACCATGGCCTTAAGCTCAATGCCAAAAAAATGCATCATCATTCCCTTTGGGAAAAATTTGGTGCCCATGAACTACCACATTGACGGTAGTCCACTAAACACCGAAGGTGTGATAAGAGATCTGGGGACAGAGGTTGACAGCAATCTCTCCTTTGGCAACCACATTGCCACTGTGGTCCGAAAGTCATTCTATGTGGTACATCTCATTACCAAGGGTTTTTCATCCAGAAAGAAAGAGGTCATTGCCCCTCTCTAGTCATCCCTCATCAGACCTATTATAGAATACAACACCCATTTGGCATGTACCTCACTAGACACCTACAACAACTGGAAAGGCCACAAAAATACCTCACTAAGAGGATATTAGGCCTTAAACACATGCCCTATAAGGACAGACTCAAAAAGCTGCAGCTATACTCTGTCTCATATCACCTACTTAGAGGCGATCTCTGCTTGACCTACAAAGCCATGTCTGACCCAGAGATGTTAGATATGCTACATCTGAAGAAATCCCAATACCTCCATCCCACATGCTCCAGGGACCTCAACCTCATTACCATAATAAACAGAACATGCTGGAGGGACAGGTTCCTAACCCAGAGACTACCCATGCTCTGGAACAGACTTCCCATTCACGTCAAGCAGAGTACCTCACTAGCCCTCTTCAAAAGAAATCTTGACAAGTGGATGGGCAATAGAAAATTCACCTCAGGGATCACTTCAGTGGTCTTGCTTGATAGGGGCACTGGGAACTAACGTTGGGCAGCAAGATGCCAGGGAATCTTTTTGGGCTAGACTTACATAGGCTCCAGGGCCGATAGCCTAGTACAGACCTATGAATCTATATGATATAACAGAAGTTAATAGACTACACAACCAGTTACTGTAGCATCTTACAAATGGAAAGACATAAAGTTGTAAAATATCAAGACTTGGAAGCAGAAACTAAACCATTGCAGAATAAGGACAGACAGACAGTACCAGTTGTAGTAGAAACAACTGACATAATTACAGAATTTTTCAAACACATTTAGAGAAGCTATTGATAGAAGCAACTGCATGTGAACTGCAGAAAGAGGCAATTCTGGGTACACTGGGTACATTGCTAGCAAACATTGAACACAAAAGCAAAACTGATTTTATGAACTTTAATTACGTCCTGCCTTAGGAATAGGGTGCATTTGTGTCAAGGTATATAAAAATAAACATTGGGAGAAATTAAACAAAGCTAAAAACCTTGTAAATGTGCTATGTATGGCAAAGCTTTACAGTAAGGGGGTAAAATGCAAAAATACCAGTGGAATATGTGCAACAACAGATTTAAACAGAAAATGCTATGTTAAAACATCAATATGATCATCCTAAGAGCAAAACAGTTGTTGTAAAGAAGATATGATGCCCACTTCAGATAATCTATTACCAATCAGATGTCAGGAATCAGAGTATGTCACTGAAGGAAACTACAGTGGCATACTTGTAAAATTTCTGCTTCACTATTCCTGTTCCAAAGTTCAGTCCTGATCTTTCCTTACTGTCTGTATAACTTTTACCTGTATTTCATATATTTGCTGTGATTTTTCTGACAAAAATATGCTGGTTGATTTTGTGATGATAACCCTTTACTGTTTGTGGCCTGGATCATGTTTGAAAACTGTCAAAGAACCAGCCTACTTAGTCACTAAATTATAAAAAGTAACATTAAATAAATAACTAAATACATACATATATTATAGCGCAGAAATAGTCATCAATACACTAACTGCAGTGTTCTGAATACTTGGAGACATAAAATTCATATGACATGCAATTAAAAAAGGCAATATGGGACAAGGACACCTAAACTGACCTAGTTTTACAAGGAGTAGCTAAACTAATATGAGAATTTCCAGGTATACTTAAGTCTACTTCTAGTATTGGTAACTGTATATGTACTGTAAAAGTGCCAGTCATAAACATGCTGGTCAAAGCACCTGTGGCAAACATCAAAGGAATAACTGTGGTGTTGTCCTTATGACCTTTAAATATGTCATCACTTAGAGATGTAGTGCATTCATTTTGAGGCATGAAAAGCTAACCATTTAGAGAAATTAAACCATACATACTGTAAATTTGAACTGATCTGCAATAGTAGAAATCTATGAATATTTATTGACTGCCCCCATTCCAAACACAGCAGATGTCCTAATGTAGAATGTTTACAAACCTAAGATGCTATCTTCTCAGACTCGCAAATCGTTCTGAAAGACAGCAAAAGTGGAAATTATGCTAGTTGTAGAAAAGAAAAGGTTAGTAAGGAATATTTAACAATTTAACACTCATAATGAAATGACTTGACATATAAAAATGCTAATAGTCTACCTCTAATGACATAATGCAATGCTGCTGACAGGCTAGCTATGCAAACTAATTTTTTATGCTGGACACAACTAAGACCACCAGTGTATTATAGCATTTTATATAGATGTTTTATATACCGCATGTGAGAAGTGATAAAGCCACAGGTTACAAACACATTCCCTAGCCTAGCCTAGCAGAATGAGAAATTATAAATATGGAATGCCTTAACCATGCATGTTTCATTTATATGGGTAGTTTTTGGTTTGGGAGATGATAGGATTTTGTGATTTTTTTTCTGTTTTGAAAGAGCATAATGTCCTGTGGAAAAACAGTAAAGAAATATGGGGAATTCATTTCTATGTTTTCATAATTTTCATAAGACATGCTGTATATTTCTATGAAAATGGCATTCATTTTGTAGATAGTTGTATGATGAATAACTTTGGTAGTGAGAGTACCTGCTTCCATGTTCTGAAATTATTTAAACTGTAGAAAAAATCACTTTTTATATTATTTTTTTCACTCATCAGAAAAATAATATGTACTTGAATAGTGATTTACATAGTGACCTGTTTGTTTCACAGTTAGTTTTGTGTTTTTTTAAGTTATACATCTTTGTTAAGCATGTAACATTTGATCTTTCTGCTTTTCTTTGTCAAAATTCTTACACAAAAATTTGCATCAGTTATATAAAAATAATTGTGTATATTTTGCACTGAAAAACATTTTTATTTACAGTAAGGACGTGTATTTAGATGTTTTCTGTTATCTGACTATTGTATGTTGCAGAAAATGATAATATAATGAGTACTGCTCCTGTAAGTGAAAATATCCAAGTATGATAGAGTGAACGATGCCAGCGCACGTCTACGGGCTAGGCTTCTAAAGGCGCCAGGGCTATTATCCTAGTACACACCTATAAACCTATGAATGCTGCTGCAATAAATGAGAATGTGGTGAAAACGCCTTCTGGAAGTAAAAATATTTCAAAGTGTTGTGGCCTGATGACAGACATCCATCTATGTCACAGCTGCCCTGAGTTCCTTATCAGAGTCGGGCCTGTAGTAGGGTTTGGACAAGGGGGATATGTTGAAAGAGCTGATGGCTAAATGGCCTTGATCTGGGAAGAGAGTGTGGAGAAGTCTGATACCTGTGTGACCACTGATAGACACAAGGGTTTCTTTTCAAATTATGGTGGTGGGGGAGTAGCAAACTCTTTTCATCATTACATTAGCCCCTGCACGGCTAATGACTGTGACCATCTGCCACAAGAATAATGGCTTCCTCCTCTGAACATGCAGCAGTCCTGTCAGATCCCTCACTCTCCAAGGCTACAAATGAGATATCATTGAAGTTACCTTCCAGAGAAGTCAGGAGGCCTATCTTACAGGTTCATAGATTCCAACTAAGCTAACTGCCCTTGTGGGCCACTTTAAGCCTAGCCATGTCAGAATCAAACCCTGTTCCTTGTGTTTGCGAGGTGCACACCTTATCCATTATGCCAACCCCCATGATCTGGTGAAGAGTTAGCATTCAGGAGTACCTTGAAAAGTGTCATTAGGGGATTCAAGATTAGATAAGTACAGAGGCTGGGGGAGAAGCCAAAGGTTACATATTGACCGGGGATAATTATTTATAAAAAAAACAAAAAAAAAAACAAGTAAATGAGTTCTAGAACTTAATGATATTAATTAGAATTATGATAAAGTAGTGAAGATGTTGGTTGACTTGTGATAGTGTTTTGTATTCTAGCTCAGATGTTTTTACAGTAATATGTTATTCCTCTACTAGCAGGGTAGATATTTGTTGACCGCGGTGGTGCAGCGGTTAGCGTTGCCTCACAGCAAGAGGCTCTCTGGTTTGATTCTCAGCTGGTGTGCCTTCTGTGTGGAGTCTGCATGTCCTCCCCGCGATCGACTAAACTTTAAAAAGACATACAGGTAGGTGTGTGTGGGTGTGCCTTCTCTGAAGGTTGGACGTTGGGATGGCAACTCAACACAGTAAAAATCCACTCCCAATAATTAGTGGACTGGAGTTCCATTGTGGCAACCCCTAACCGGGAAAAGCTGAAAGATTTTTTAGCAAGGTAGATATTTATAGATGTATCTAAACAATGGTCACTGATAAAGGAGTGTGATAAAGAAGGAGACAAGCAAAGCGGTACTGACTGGCTGCCTCTGCATTTTTTTCACCATTTTGTCTAGCACTTTTTAAAGGGGATAGTGGTTTTGCACTGGGGCAAGTTTCAAAGTTGATTTATCTCTATCACCAGTTTTAAGCTCATTACAGTTAATTGCCATGATGATTAGTTTCAGTGCCACCAGGTATCCAGTGTCTTCATTCAGTACATGGTAGTGAATGAAGCACTTAAAGACTGAAAGCAGTTGCTGGTTGGTGTTTGGGACAGTTTTGAGAAGTGACCAGTGAGTTTCAGAAGACGTGGTATGCATCTGTGTTTGGTGGATCCCTGAGAAATCGGACTGCATTTCATATGTTGCACCTGATGTCTGACCTTGTAGGGTTTCAAAGAACTGGCTGTGATTGTGGTTTTAGCTGAAACGCTCTTGGGATGGTGGCTGATATTTTGACCGTTGAATGATGTGGTTTTAGCTGAAACGCTCTTGGGATGGTGGCTGATATTTTGACCGTTGAATGATGTGGTTTTAGCTGAAACGCTCTTGGGATGGTGGCTGATATTTTGACCATTAAATTACTATTTTTGTGTCCTTCCTGCTGCTGCTGCTGTTACCAGCAGTTAGTTTCAGAAGCCAAAACCCATAGTGCTCAGCTTTGCATGATTGACGGACTTCAGGGCTGGATTTGATGATATTGCCGATTACTGATCTGCATTATCATGTGACTGCATTATTTATGGGTTATTGAGGCTTACAAGAAATGGTAACATAATTAGTGAATATCAGACAATGTTTAAATAGAAACTGGATTCTGCACAACTCTTAAGGATGATAGAATGAAACTGTTTTGAAACTAAAGGCTGTGGCAGTGTTGGGAGCTGGTATAATGATTAATGAGTTTACCTCACAGTCACAAGGTACATGGTCTGATTCTCACCTTTGAAAGGGAAATTGACTAGGCTTAAAATAACCTGCAAGGGAAGCTAACCTAATACTCACCTATGAACCTATAAACTTAAGTCTGTTGGTGCTAGTGCTAGTAGGAAGCTTCTCTTTTTTTTCCACTAATGTTTCTTTAATTTTTATATAAATGAAAGAAAATTTGGAGAGAAATTATTAAATAGGAGACCTAGAAAGCATAACATTAACATATAATTAAAATATATAAATCCATTTATATTCATAAATTATCACTGTGTACCAATACAAACATTTCAACCTTAAACTAATTGTTAAAGGCTTTAAATGTATTACTATGGATTTAACAAATTATATATATTTTTTAGCTAAACTAACACATATTTTAGTGTGTCCCTCTTATTGCATTCCATAAGAGTACTTTCTTATACTTATAACATTTTAAGTAATTTGAACCAATCATAAGTACATATCCTAGCAGTTGCTAAAATGCCCCTCAAACGAATAACATATCTGAAAGGGATAGACTTTTTGAGGGACACCCTATAGTGTCTCCCCAAATAATGTCTCAACCTTTGTGTTTCTTCAAACAATCTATTTTTGAACAAATTACCAACATATCCAGTTTCCCTAGTACTATCTTAACATTTTTAACAAATATTAGATCATCATCATCATCAGCCCCCCTTTTTCCCATTTTTTCTTCATGGGGTCATGTTAACTGTCGCCAACTCTCTCGATTCAGTGCCACTCTCCTGCCTTCTTCAACACTCATGCCTGACTGTCGCAGATCTTCTTTCACACAATCCATCCACCTCTGCTGGATGTTGTCGCTTCCTCTTACCTTCTTCCTGTCTGTCCCAAATCTCCCTCACCAGATTGTCTTCTGCTTTTCTGCACATGTGCCCATACCATCGTAATCTGTTTTCTTTGATATTTTCTGCAATTGGAGCTACTTTGGCTTCTGCTCTTATGTCCTCGTTTCTTCGTCTGTCCCACAGTGTGCATCCTACCACCTTTCTCAGGCACTTCCATCACCTCTACCGTCTTCAACTGTTCTGCCTTTACTGCCCAGGTTTCTGTATCATACATTAGTACTGGTCGCACCACTGTCTTGTACACCTTACTTTTCAGCTTCTTTGGCATTCTTCTGTCATAGACTAAACCTAATACTCTATGCCAGTTGGCTGCAGCCCCTCTGATGCTAGCTTTGACCTCTTCATTTAGACTACCCTTCTCCTCAACCACCCATCCCAGATACTTGAAGCTGTTTACCTGTTCCACTATCTTCCCTTCTATCCTTATTCTCAGCTTCTTCTGATTTCCCCAATTTGCTGCCATTACCCCTGTCTTATCTGTGCTTAGTTTCGTCCCATGTGCCTTCAGATTTGCATTCCATTCTCCTATCCTTTGCTGAAGTTCTAGCTCAGAGTCTGTATGTACTGCCACATTGTCTGCATACAGCAACGTTGTTGATCTGTCCCCTCCAACCTGTTTGCTAATATAGTCCATCACCAGTATGAACATCAGTGGGCACAGAGCTGAACCCTGGTGTACACCCACTCCCACTGGGAACCCCTCTGTGAGGCCAAACACTGTTTGTACTTAAGTCACTGGGTCCTTGTACATAGCCTACACTAATTCTACCAATGTTTCTGGGACTTCAAACCACTGCAGTACTGCCCTGATCAGCTTTCTTGGGACCTTGCCATATGCTTTCTCCAAGTCTAGGAATGCCCAGTTGGAGTCTCTCCTCATTTCTAGCTTCTTCTCAAGTATCTGTCTCAATGCAAACATTGAGTCAGTTGTGCTGCATCCTGATCTGAATCTGAAATGCTCATCTCCCGGCTTACGTTCTACTCCTCTGCGTATCTGTTTATCAATCACCATCTCCAGAACTTTCATGCAATGTGTTAGGAGGTTGATGCCTCTACTGCCCAAAGTTGTCGATGTCCCTTTGTTCTTGTACACTGGCACTAGTGTGCTTATTCTCCAGTCATCTGGAATATGCCATTCTCTCCACACTGCTATTAGTACCCTCAGGAGCCATTTCTCCCGTATCTCACTCAGCATCTTTATCATATCTGCTGTGACCTCATCCAAGCCTGCTGCTTTCCCTTACTTCATCTTCCTTAGTGTTGTTCTTACTTCTTCTAAGGTGGGCTTCTCTTCTTCTCTCATTGTAGGCTGTTTCTGGGGTAGTACAGCTTCTGTGGGGTTTTCTTCATTCAGAAGCTGCTGGAAATACTCATTCCATCTGCCTTTGATGTCCTGTGGACTGGTGAGCAGGTTGTTGCTGGCATCCCTTATGAAGGGTGTCTGACTGTCTTCTTTATCTTTCTGTCTTTGCCTTGCAACCTGATATAGTTTCTTTGTGCCCTTACTGAGTCACTTTCCAGAAGTTGATAGAGTGCCTCCGATGCCCTATTCTGTGCTATTGCAACTTCTTTCTTAGCTTCTTTGTTAGTCAACCAGTAGTCCTTCCTAGCCTGGTCAATCTTTTCTATCCCACTTCTTTTCCTGCACTCCTTCTTTCTTTTGATGACGTCCTGGATTTCTGCATTCCACCACCAGCTTTCCTTATGTACCTTATTTCCACACCTGGCTCGGCCACATATCTTTTCTGTAGTCCTAACACATACTGTTTGTAGACACTGCCACTCTTCTTCAACTCCATCTACTTCATCTTCTTGAGGTGTTAGAGCCCAGATTAATTCCTTGAACTGCGTACTTTCTCTCCAGTCAATTTCCAGGTCTTCAGCCTGGTCTCTGTTGACCTTAGAGCCTTCTCTGACCACTGCTTGCAGCTGATTTTGACAACTAATGGTTTATGCTGTGGACCAACTGTTTCACTGGGAATGACTTTGCAATCATGGATTCTACCCCAGTGTCTTTTCCTTACTAAGAGGAAGTCTTCCTGAGTTGCATGTTGGCTACTCTTGTATGTGATCTTGTGACTGTCTCTCTTTCTGAACCATGTGTTGGGTACTATCAAGCCATTTGCCAAACAGAAGTGTAGAATGGCTTCCCCCTCTTTATTCCTTTTGCACCACCCATGTGGACCAAGGCAGCCCTCATATCCTGTTCTATCTTCCCCAACATCTGCATTCAAGTCATGCATTATCAACACCAATTCATGTTGCCCTGCTTTATCTAGTAGATCCTGCAACTGCTGTCCGAATGCATTCTTTCCCTCACTATCACAACCCTGCTGTTGAGCATAGATTGAGATTATGAATACTGCCCTATCATTACACTTGCACTTGCACTTGCACTATTATTATAAGGTAATATTTTCCTGGCTACTCTACTGGATTGCAGTTTCTAAGATTTTTACCTTATCTAACCTTTTTTTTTAATTGTACAACTTTCTTACTACTGTAGACTGTTGACAGTTACTAACATGTTTTAAGTTTTATGTAATGTCTAAGTTTTATGTAATGTCTTTCTGTTTGTACCTTGGAGTTTTTCTCCCCGGGCCTCCGCTGAAAATGGACATGTATCTAGTCGGACTATCCCGGTCAACAAATGTAAAATAAATAAATAAATAAATACACTGGAGTTTGATTGCCATGAGTCTGTCATTAATTTTGATGATATCCCTCACTGCCTTCTGAAGCCTCTCTCTCACAACAATTCCTACACCTAATAGGCTGTCCCTCATCTGAGTAGTAGTGTCTGGATCCTAAGCCAAGTGGCTTTGCTGCACTGCCCTTCCATCTTGTCTTTTGGATACATAAGATATCCATCCTCCTCCGTATCATCATGTCATCCACTTCCAAGCTGCATCCTGTCAGTGAAGCTACATTAAGCATAGCAATTCTCAGTTCATGTTTGGCAGGTTGGTTGGTTTTACATCCAGCTTTTGCTCAACAGAGCTATCCTAGGTTACCCAGGCTGACCAACAGACACCGGCCAGGCAGTAGCTTATTGACCAAGGGCTGCTGGGCTTTATGGCAGGCATACACTGGCACCAATAGCAGCACATATACCCCTCCCGGGTCCATGGAGTGGGTCAGAGTAGGCCATGTCCTCAACCCACTTATCACCAGTAACTACCCATGCCCATTTTTGGTGACATTACTCAACATGACCGAATCACCCAGAGCCATATTTTACACCACTGAGTGGCTAGCCCTGCCACAGCTCACAGTCTGTGATCCATGTTCTCTTACCTTGAGGTTATTGTGCACCACAGTAGATGCCCAAAGCAGTTGGTCTGTACAACTCTTCCCCCTATAGGGAACCATGTAGAGCCTGTGCTGCTGCCCACAGCTCCATTCATTGGTGAGTTCGAGATGGAAATACTCAGAATGTTTTCTGGACATGGGAGAGACCCCATGGAGACAGGGAGAACATGCAATTCCAAACAGGCATTGGTCAGAGGTCAGGATCGAACTTTGTACCTTGTGCATGGGAGGCAAAGACCTTAACCATTAAGCCACCTGGTCTCTTTTAACAAATATTAGATATGTTGTGATAAAAAAGTAGTTGTTTGTCTGGAATTACAAGCCTTGTAATGTTCTGCAAGTAAATAATATAAACCTCAAGGAAAATTAAGGCATTAAAAAGAGTTGGCAAAATCAACTCACTAACCCTGGTACTATTTTAGAATTACAGTACTTTATATTCCACAACTTCTTAGTGAAATAGAATTGTGTTAATGTTTTATAAGTATCAGAAATAGAGCAAATGTGCATATTTCTATCCTTAAGAATGTCTTTGCATATGTTTATAACATTTGAAGTAATCTTAAACACTGTTTGTACTTAAGTCACTGGGTCCTTGTACATAGCCTACACTAATTCTACCAATGTTTCTGGGACTTCAAACCACTGCAGTACTGCCCTGATCAGCTTTCTTGGGACCTTGCCATATGCTTTCTCCAAGTCTAGGAATGCCCAGTTGGAGTCTCTCCTCATTTCTAGCTTCTTCTCAAGTATCTGTCTCAATGCAAACATTGAGTCAGTTGTGCTGCATCCTGATCTGAATCTGAAATGCTCATCTCCCGGCTTACGTTCTACTCCTCTGCGTATCTGTTTATCAATCACCATCTCCAGAACTTTCATGCAATGTGTTAGGAGGTTGATGCCTCTACTGCCCAAAGTTGTGGATGTCCCCTTTGTTCTTGTACACTGGCACTAGTGTGCTTATTCTCCAGTCATCTGGAATATGCCATTCTCTCCACACTGCTATTAGTACCCTCAGGAGCCATTTCTCCCGTATCTCACTCAGCATCTTTATCATATCTGCTGTGACCTCATCCAAGCCTGCTGCTTTCCCTTACTTCATCTTCCTTAGTGTTGTTCTTACTTCTTCTAAGGTGGGCTTCTCTTCTTCTCTCATTGTAGGCTGTTTCTGGGGTAGTACAGCTTCTGTGGGGTTTTCTTCATTCAGAAGCTGCTGGAAATACTCATTCCATCTGCCTTTGATGTCCTGTGGACTGGTGAGCAGGTTGTTGCTGGCATCCCTTATGAAGGGTGTCTGACTGTCTTCTTTATCTTTCTGTCTTTGCCTTGCAACCTGATATAGTTTCTTTGTGCCCCTTACTGAGTCACTTTCCAGAAGTTGATAGAGTGCCTCCGATGCCCTATTCTGTGCTATTGCAACTTCTTTCTTAGCTTCTTTGTTAGTCAACCAGTAGTCCTTCCTAGCCTGGTCAATCTTTTCTATCCCACTTCTTTTCCTGCACTCCTTCTTTCTTTTGATGACGTCCTGGATTTCTGCATTCCACCACCAGCTTTCCTTATGTACCTTATTTCCACACCTGGCTCGGCCACATATCTTTTCTGTAGTCCTAACACATACTGTTTGTAGACACTGCCACTCTTCTTCAACTCCATCTACTTCATCTTCTTGAGGTGTTAGAGCCCAGATTAATTCCTTGAACTGCGTACTTTCTCTCCAGTCAATTTCCAGGTCTTCAGCCTGGTCTCTGTTGACCTTAGAGCCTTCTCTGACCACTGCTTGCAGCTGATTTTGACAACTAATGGTTTATGCTGTGGACCAACTGTTTCACTGGGAATGACTTTGCAATCATGGATTCTACCCCAGTGTCTTTTCCTTACTAAGAGGAAGTCTTCCTGAGTTGCATGTTGGCTACTCTTGTATGTGATCTTGTGACTGTCTCTCTTTCTGAACCATGTGTTGGGTACTATCAAGCCATTTGCCAAACAGAAGTGTAGAATGGCTTCCCCCTCTTTATTCCTTTTGCACCACCCATGTGGACCAAGGCAGCCCTCATATCCTGTTCTATCTTCCCCAACATCTGCATTCAAGTCATGCATTATCAACACCAATTCATGTTGCCCTGCTTTATCTAGTAGATCCTGCAACTGCTGTCCGAATGCATTCTTTCCCTCACTATCACAACCCTGCTGTTGAGCATAGATTGAGATTATGAATACTGCCCTATCATTACACTTGCACTTGCACTTGCACTATTATTATAAGGTAATATTTTCCTGGCTACTCTACTGGATTGCAGTTTCTAAGATTTTTACCTTATCTAACCTTTTTTTTTAATTGTACAACTTTCTTACTACTGTAGACTGTTGACAGTTACTAACATGTTTTAAGTTTTATGTAATGTCTAAGTTTTATGTAATGTCTTTCTGTTTGTACCTTGGAGTTTTCTCCCGGGCCTCCGCTGAAAATGGACATGTATCTAGTCGGACTATCGGTCAACAAATGTAAAATAAATAAATAAATAAATACACTGGAGTTTGATTGCCATGAGTCTGTCATTAATTTTGATGATATCCCTCACTGCCTTCTGAAGCCTCTCTCTCACAACAATTCCTACACCTAATAGGCTGTCCCTCATCTGAGTAGTAGTGTCTGGATCCTAAGCCAAGTGGCTTTGCTGCACTGCCCTTCCATCTTGTCTTTTGGATACATAAGATATCCATCCTCCTCCGTATCATCATGTCATCCACTTCCAAGCTGCATCCTGTCAGTGAAGCTACATTAAGCATAGCAATTCTCAGTTCATGTTTGGCAGGTTGGTTGGTTTTACATCCAGCTTTTGCTCAACAGAGCTATCCTAGGTTACCCAGGCTGACCAACAGACACCGGCCAGGCAGTAGCTTATTGACCAAGGGCTGCTGGGCTTTATGGCAGGCATACACTGGCACCAATAGCAGCACATATACCCCTCCCGGGTCCATGGAGTGGGTCAGAGTAGGCCATGTCCTCAACCCACTTATCACCAGTAACTACCCATGCCCATTTTTGGTGACATTACTCAACATGACCGAATCACCCAGAGCCATATTTTACACCACTGAGTGGCTAGCCCTGCCACAGCTCACAGTCTGTGATCCATGTTCTCTTACCTTGAGGTTATTGTGCACCACAGTAGATGCCCAAAGCAGTTGGTCTGTACAACTCTTCCCCCTATAGGGAACCATGTAGAGCCTGTGCTGCTGCCCACAGCTCCATTCATTGGTGAGTTCGAGATGGAAATACTCAGAATGTTTTCTGGACATGGGAGAGACCCCATGGAGACAGGGAGAACATGCAATTCCAAACAGGCATTGGTCAGAGGTCAGGATCGAACTTTGTACCTTGTGCATGGGAGGCAAAGACCTTAACCATTAAGCCACCCGGTCTCTTTTAACAAATATTAGATATGTTGGGATAAAAAAGTAGTTGTTTGTCTGGAATTACAAGCCTTGTAATGTTCTGCAAGTAAATAATATAAAACTCAAGGAAAATTAAGGCATTAAAAAGAGTTGGCAAAATCAACTCACTAACCCTGGTACTATTTTAGAATTACAGTACTTTATATTCCACAGCTTCTTAGTGAAATAGAATTGTCTTAATGTTTTATAAGTATCAGAAATAGAGCAAATTTGCATATTTCTATCCTTAAGAATGTCTTTGCATATGTTTATAACATTTGAAGTAATCTTAAACCTCCTTAATGTCGTTCCTACATTCTAACCAAGTGTTTAATTTCCATTCAGACAATATCATAAAGTTGTTAATCTGGTTCTTCATTTATAAAAATGAAATGACTTCTGAAGTCCACAACTTAATTGTATCTACCCAGGATTTTATTTTAAATGTGTATTGGTATATTTATAGTTTTCATTAAATAATACTCCAAATGACATAAGTAGTTTTAATTTCCCATTTCAGAGGTATCTATAGGACCATTACAGTGACAAGTTGGTGAGCCCTAAGGATGACAGTTTATATAGGAGTTTCTGGTGGGAGACAGTATGAAAAGCTTTTGATAAATCTAGGAAGATGGTGGAGACAAGTCTGGTAGAGAGTAGTCTTATGACATTTCTATAGGGATTGACAATATTAACAAAATTCAGCAAAGAGGTAGTTCTGTGATGAGTATGAAAACCATGTTGGGTTGAAGACTGATGCTGACTAGTCTGTTAAGCTAATGAGAATATGAATACATTTCTGTAATATGTTTATAGGGGGGATACAATGACAACTGACCTATAGCTTTAAATATCTGTGTTGATTTCCATTGTGAGAGGACTTTATATTCAGGTATGGTTCAATTTATCAGAACTGAAACTGGATATACAATAGCCTCAGGTGCTATTTTAAGATATTCACCAGGTAATTTGTCAGGGACAGCTGTAGTAGGCTTTTGTTTTTTGAGGTGTGTTGATGATTTCCATGGGAACTGGTTGGATGGAAAAATGTTGAATGAGGTTATTTGATTAAGTAGGGCATCAAGAGCTTGATTAGTCACCTGTCTGGTTAATGACTGCAGTGTCTGCCTAAAGTGGGTACTGAATTGGTTGGCTACGGTATCATTTTGTTTTTGTATGTTTGGTGTTGGTTGTGTAGGTTGCCCTGGATTTAAAAATGTATTGATTGAGGCCCAGAAAAGATGTGAAAGTGGGATGAGAGTTTATGTAAGAGTTTCTGGGGAGAATTCTAATTTCTTAGAAAAATGTATCCTTAAACAACTTCTGCAACATCTCCTTCAAAACCAGTTCCTTACTACCAGTCAACATTGCTTTCAACCCACACATGGCACATCTGCACTTCTAGCAAAGGATTTATTCCTTGACTTTTCTAAAGCCTTTCATACAGTCACTCACTCTAAACTCACTCTAAACTCCTACTAAGGCTATCTGTCCTTCGACTATATCACTCCACCATCAATTGATTTAATAGATACCTACAGGTATCCCACAAGGTTCCATTCTCGGACCCTACTTTTCAATATTTTCATCGATAACCTGCAGACTGCCTCTTGCCAAACATCACTAATTCAGTACACAGATGACTTTACTGTTATATGCACATCTAATAATTTGTCACATCTTTAACGAATAACAGAAGCAGAATACTCCTCCACTGAGATTTGGCTCACCATTGCCAACCTTCTATGAAACCTTAATGAAACCAGGCTACTTCTATTCACCCCAAAAGCAAACAAAGTAATACTCAATTTAAAATCTTGTCCCAAAAATAACACAATAATTGCAATTGTCTCCCATACAAAATTTCTAGGTGTGATAACGGATAACCAACTCAAATTCAATCTTCACATTTACATTGATATCAAAAACAGTACAAACTTGGAATGTTTTACAGTTAAAATTGCTTATCGCCTCACAGTAAGTCCTGTTGTGTCCTGTTCGGGATTCTCAGAGCGTGGCCTGTGGTGGACATGTGGAATGGGGAAGTCTTCGGTTGAAGGTTGTGCATGGCAAGCTGGCAACCAACTCAGCACGAAAACTGCCAATCATTAGCGGGAGCGAGTTTCGCTGTGGCGATGGGACTAACCCTAAAAGCCGAAAAGACAACTAAATAGAGATACTAGAGCCACCTTTGCTGACATTCTACTCTTACCCTCTCAGTTACTTACAAACTTCACTAAAGGCAAAAATTAAAATATGTTGTAACAAAACACAACCTCATACACCAATGCTTAACATGTAAAACTCTAAAGTGGCTTGAACGTCTTACTCACCTAACCTATGTACAAGCACTTGCAGTATATAAAACTGTATATAAGCCATCAGCCTGTCCAGCCCGAAAATCCCTTACAATCTGAAGATAAACGCATCTCTATGCACACATCTAATAAAGGTGCTAGGCAAAACCTGTTCTAGAGCCAAACTTTGGAACTCCCTACCTTTATCCATCAGAGCAAACTCTAATTCTCTTGCTTTTAAACATACTGTAAAAGAATTCCTTTTTAACTCCTGGCGCTGCTCTTGTTCCACCACAGGCTGACCCCCCACCACCACCATATGCTCCTCTTTTCCCTAACTCATGCACTCGTCTCTTCTACATCTCTAGTCTGTCATTCTTATCTCTTTTTATATAAAAAACATTCCCATTATCTAAGTCTTCTCAGAGTCGAGCTGCTGTCTGATCTTTTCTATTTATTTATAATAACACCTTAGTAGTTTTACTGCATTCCTGATATCTATGTTTACTCTTCTCCACGTCCCGAGTTTTGTTTATGTACAGATAGACAGGCATCCTTCTTAACATCTCCTAACTCCTTTATTTCAGACTCATTATTCATATAGAAAATGTTTTTGCTGCTGTATATTTGTAAATAAAAATGTTTTATTATTGTATAACATTGAATGTATTATGTTGACATTAGTTTGCATTGTAGTAAGTCTCTTGTAATAATTTTATAATGTGTAATACTTGTAGAATGCTTTTGTGATGTAACTTGGAGCTTTCCCAGGACTTTGCTGAACTTGTGATCCCATTCAGACTCTCCCAGTAAATTATTGACAATAAATACATAAAGTTAATCTAATCAGCAAATGCATGTGCAACTGTAAATGTATACTACTTAATATCTTTCCATGTATATTGTTAAACATCTATATAAAAATGTTTGCAGTATGTTGGAGCTTTTCTCCCTGGGCCTCTGCTGAAAAGAGTTTTTTGGCTAAACCCAGTCAGATTATCTTGGTGAATAAAAGCAAAATAAAATAAAATAAAAAAATAAATAAATGTTATTAAATGTTTTAAAAATATCTACTCTTTTTCAGATGTAATTATAAATGGGTGATAAATATAAAGGAACTACGTAGATATGTACAGCCATGGCAGGGCTAGCTACCCAGCAGTATAAACCTTCACTCTAGATGATTGTCACTGTTGAGCGACACCCTCGTTGTGGTTGGATGGATGGATGTGGATATGTACAGATAATTTATAGAAATGTATGGTTAGAAATGGAATACACCCTATCTTAAACCCTGTCATCAGGATTTCCAGTTTAATTATTGATGTGTTTGAATTCTACCACAAAGGTATAACGGATTTCTGGTGCTCAGCTTTAGTTACAGAAGAAATTGATAGCATTATATTTAAAGGTTATAGAATTTTAGGTATTAATCTCAATTTAATCACATGAAACTTTCAGCCCTCTGTATATCCTTTATTCTCCCAAGCATGAGTAAACTTAGTTGTAGATATTTTAGGAATAAACACAATCAATAAACTCAGGATTATATTATGTTATTGTATCCCTAATATCGGATTGTCCAAACACTGGACATACTTGAGTAGACTTCATGATGTTTAGCAAGCTACTACTTGGTAACTTTAAACTAACCTGATATTAGTTAGGAATAGCACTCATTATAAGGAATTTATCAGTAAATTATATTTTCATAACCGTAAACAATGTCTTGACGTAGCAACTGGTATTCCAGAATGTATTCATGATGTAAGCATTGCAATGCCATTAGGGAACTCAGGCTGTAATTCTGTATTGTTTGATGTAATTATGTATCCAATAAAAACAAATATGGCAAAGAGGTTTAACAATGGGGCAATTAATTCTGAAGGATATTAACATCATCAACTGTTATGCACAATTTGTAAAAATAATCATGACTATAGCTGCTTAATTTTAGAAAACATTGTATAGTCTGTGGTTAAATTAACAGAAGCTTCTAAAGAAAGCAAACACAGAAGTGTTTTCCCTCTTTTTGGCACTCAGATGTATTTAAAAGATATAAAACAGGATTCTATAAAAAGAAGTATTGCAAATACATGCATTTTATGAAACAAATAATGGTGTTGGTATTCTAATTGATAGTTGTATTATCTCAGCTCTAGTAATAATTACAAATGCATGTAATAAATATACTGTGTCAGTTACATCTCTTCGGTATTAAGATCAAACAAAATCTGATATTCTCTTAGAGGATGCTTGTCCTTCAATTTCAACTATCATAGTAAGGAAAACACATTAACAGGTCTTGGCATCATCCCTGCTATTGACATATTTAATGTAAAAATTTATATTGTCCTTATCTAGACAAATATATTTAATAAATTGCTGTATCATGGTTACAATACCTAATTCCTGGATACAATCATATGTAACTCCAATGTAGAAAAAAGGTGGAAGAGGAAATGTAATAACTGCAGGCCTATTAGGTGAATGTCTATATATGGTAAATGTTTTGAGAGGTACCTACCTGGACTAATAAAAAAGAAAGTTCTGTGGAACTTCCAGGCATTAACCAATGTGAATTTATTAGAGGGATGCCTAGTCTTACAAATCTAGCACAATTTTATAACCAAGTTAGTATGGTGAATGACTGTGGTTGGTCAACTGGGATGATTTATTTTAGATCTTGCTAAGGCTTTTGGTATTTTATATTTTACAATATTATACAGATTGTATGTGATGTGATTATAAAACCAAACATAAGTAAACCAGTCGTGTCTTCATTATTAGGACAATCTTAGGCTGTGGTTATCTAAGAGAAAAAAAAATCTAAATATGTAGAAATAACTTAAGGAGTACTCTAGGGATCTGTGTTGGGCCCTGTGCTGTTTAACATAGTGTTTTCAAGAAACCCTAATGATCAAAAGTGCTGCTTAAACAAATATGCTGCTGATAGTAAGATAAGGTTTGTTTTACTAACAGTAGTGACTATCATATAATTTTTATTTGACAAAAAAATCATATTGGGCTAATAATGCTGGGCTAGAGTTTAGTCCTGGCAAGTGTAATATTATATATTTTAAAACTCCTATTTTAAGCGTGTAGGGGCAACAATATCCTACAGCAAATTCAAAAATGTTTTGTAAAAAATGTTACAAATCTCTAGGATTCCCACTCCTCTTTTCTGGATGTACTGGAAAATATTAGGGTTCAACCAAACACCCTAATAATGGGCGACTTCAACTACCCCACCATTAACTGGGAAAACCACTCATGTACCAACTCCTTAGCTCAACGCTTTCTGGAATTCATAAACTCCAATGCCCTGGATCAACTTATCCACACCCCCACCAGGGGCAACAATATCCTAGACCTAGTCATTACCAACATGAGTGACCGGTGTTCCACATCTGAAGTCATCTCCTCGTTGGTCCGATCTGACTATAAGCTAATCACCCTTGATATCCACATCCCCCATTAAGCAAACGTTTGTTCCAGAGTATGGTGCAGAGACTGGTGGTAACCCAGGTAATAGTGGGTGTAATAAGTTGCTGGAAAGGATTGAGAATGATAGAAGGCAGAGGAGTAGTAATCCCCTTTATTTCCATTGGTATGCGCTCTGTGTTCAAAGTCTTCACTGAAACACAGGGACTCCTAGAACAGCTGGAGAAATTGGTATTTAAAGAGGCTTCTGTTTTTCTGAATATACAGAGCCTTCAATGTTGTTGAACTTCATGTTTCTCCTAGGGGCTTAAGAGCAGTTAAAGATCCTGCTACACCATTTGATTCCTGTAGTGAAGAGGATCAAAGGTTCCAGGCTAGGTGGGTGGCGGCAGCCTATTGCTGTTCTATGGAATGGATTAATATTCCTCATAGAGCAGGACTCGCTGAAACAGAAACGTATCAAGGAACAGATCATTTCAATTAGTTCAGCTATTTCTTTACAATCGGTTCCTGTTTGCCTTGATAATGTTCTTACTGATATCAAGGACCATTTGTGTGGTTTTGAAGAAAGCATTGTGGATTGTAAGAAGTGTAAAATTCGTAGAGATCTTAAGGATTATGAGAATAAATGGGATTTTGTTAAAAGGACCAATCAGAGCAAAGCCTGTCATCATGTGAGCTTTCAGAAGCAAGAAGTAGGTGGTCGTGGACAGGGCCTTTCCTTTATTTCACTGGATGGAAATATTGCATCGACTGACTGGGAAGAAGAAGATGAGTTTTCTCCCCTCCCTGCAGTACATAATCTGGGACAGTTACAAAGGACTTTTTGTACAGGTGAGGGACGTCCAAATAACTTTAAAAAAATGCCAAGGAGACAATGACTTTAATGCTGGGACTTCAGGAGAAGGACATTATAAACAAAATAAATGAGGGAAATGGTACTAATAATATGAATGATTAATGTGCTTTGAATTGTAATTATTTAGTTAACTTGTCTTGCTATGTTTTGGCAGACGAGGAACTTTCAGTTTTGAATGGTGGCCTCAAATTTGTGCCAACTGTGTTACCACAACTTTAAATGTTGAAGGGGGGTATTTTTACACTAGTGAAGAAAATGTGTCTAAAGTTGTATTTTTCGGATGTAGTTATGAATGTGAATACTGGTGCAACTGATTTGGATGATGATATGAATGAGGGCTTTTTTTCTTGTGACTTGGAATTAGTTGCTAATGCTTATTGCCTTTTGAACATATCGAACATTAAGCCTAATAGTGATTTTATGCCACCCTTTAACCATGAAGCAGTACAACAGTTTTCTTATATGGTTAATTATGGGGTGGATTGTGAATATAATCAGTTTTTTTGAGGATATTCATAAAGTTGATTTTAACTTGACTAAATGAATGGAAGGTGTTGCTTGTCCTGAGTAATAAGAGGGTACTGATATTTAAACCTTCAGATAAGGGCAATAAATCGGTTATATTAAATGTGTGTGTCACTATTTAGATATGTGTCTACAGCATTTGAATGATACAAATGTTTATAGTGTTGTGCACAATAATAAATATTGTTCCGCTCAGGTGGAATTTAAGGAACTGGTTTATAAAGGGTATAGCTTAAGCTATTTTTCTAGCGAGAATATCAATAAAAAATGTAATATTGGCTCTTGTGGTATCAGTTATTTTTATTGTTTACCAAAAATCGCAAAGATTTAGTTACCCCCCCCCCCCCCAGACAGACTATTATATCTGCCTATGATTATTTTACTCATAATATGGGTTTATTCCTATATAGTTATCTACTTTCTTATGTTATGAAATTAGAGTCCTGTGTAAAAGACACTTCCTGTTTTTTAGATACAATCTCTGATATAATTTGGAAGAAGGAAATGTATTGGATAATTGTTGATGTGGTAAGTTTGTATATGAACATACAACACAAATTTGGGCTAGAAGCTCTCTCTTATTTCTTGGGCAACAGTCCGGTTAATATGTATGTAATAGAATTGATTTATTTTTGTTTAATCAATAATTGCTTTGAGTTTATTGGCATATTGTATCAACAATTCCAAGGTACTACAATCTTTTGCCCCTATGTATGCCAATTTATTTATGGGGTTATTTGAGTTTCAATATGTTTATGTTTCAGAGTTTTTGTAAGAAACACATAGTCAGATACTTTAGATTTATTGATGATTTTATGTTATGGGGGTTATGATTTGGTTGATAATTTTATTGATTATTTACACACTAACAGATTTAATTTGAAATTTAGTGATTTAAGTGTTGGGCATAAGGTAACATTTTTAGATGCTTCATTAAAAGGCTTGGTTGGGAAGACTATCCATACTAGAGTACATAGGAAGTTTACTAATGGCAATCAAATATTTGAATGGGCAGAGTTGTCATCCTCTTCATACCATAGCAGCACTCCCTTATGGTGAGTTCATTAGGTTACGGAGACTCTGTAATGAAGAAAAGGAATTTACAAAGAATCTGTTTATTAGTAGGAGGTACTATGTGAATAAACTAAATGTTAATATTCAAGATATTATGAGGGCTAGTTGTGAAAGACAATGGGTTTATATACCTAATGGGGAATTTAAAATGTTGTAAAATAGTGATAACAATAAAAAAATATTTTTGTGACTGCCTATAGTCTTTTTAGTCTTGAAGTTGTAAAGGTGTTGAAATATTATTGGGGTTTCTTGGTTAGACATAAGGACTTTTGTAGTTTACTAGAAAATGACCCAGGTATTGCATTTAAAAGTGGAAAAAGTATTAGCGATATGCTTGTCCATGGGAGGTTTATTCCACCTATGGTGACTGTTAAAACAAAATTTCCCCTTAGAGGGACTAGTCTTTGTGGAAAATGCTGCCATTGCAAATATGTGGTACCACAGTTTGGGGATATTAATGGTAGAAAATATGAGGCTAAACATAGTTTTAGCTGTAATTCAGTTGGAATAATCTATGCCATTAAGTGTCCCTATGGTAAATTTTATATAGGGGAGAGCAAAAGGGCCTTTAAGATAAGGTTACAGGAGCACCTTAGAGATATCAGAAAGGTTAGGATGAAAAGCCCAATTGCTGCTCATTTTTATGATTACCACCAGAGGGATGAAAGTGGCCTTTTAGCTGCAGTAGTAGATTGTTTACTGTGGCCCATTTGAAACTGAGAGTATTAAGAAGAAGTTGTTGTATAAGGAAACTGTCTTTATATTGAAATATGATACCATGGTTCCCAGGGGTTTAAACTTAGAGTGTAGCTGGAAGGTTTTTATTTCATGAATATGTGTTAATAACCTATTTAATCATTGATTGATGTAATTAACTTGATTGATGTTGTGACTCCATCTGTAGTCTGTTTAAAGCACCAAGCCTTTCAAATTGCACACTGATAAAGAAATATATTTTGCAGCTATAAGCACAGTTACAGATAACTTATTTTTACACAAACCACCACTAGTCTGTCAGATTTGTAGCATATATTTACAAAGTTTTCATTACAGATATGAATGATGACTTCTACAAAATACTCTCTCCTCTTCTCTTCTCTCACATAACTGATAGCTTACTACAGCTATATACAGAGACACATTTGCACACATTTGTTCTTCTTGGTTGTTTTCTGAAGATGTTGTGATGTGTCTGTTTTTTCTGTTGTATTTTGTGATTTTTTTTGTGATTGTTGTGAGGATGATGTGATGAAGGAACCATTGAAAAAGGCTGTCTGTGTAAAAAAAACATCACAGCTGAAAAAACATATAAAATTGCTATGATTAATAAATGTTTTCCTGTTAATTGATATTTGAAATACAAACATGCTTTGTTTTTGTGTATTGCTTTTGCTTTGTTTTGCATTTTTGTGTGAAGAGAAGCCTATCTGTTATACATATTATACATAGCATATATGCAATATATACATATTATTACAAACTTTTCTTTTCATTTTCACTTTTTTAATTTTTTCTTTTTCATATTCAGATGTGATTATATAAGGAAGATTTTTTTATGTGTTACTGTTTTACTCTGTAAAGTCTGTTTGCTGAGGCGCAAAGAGAATTTTTGGCTTATTAAATGAGCGTTGGGATTATCTGTCTCTTGTTGTTTTACTGTTTTGCTTGTTCTTCCTAGAGGTAATTACAGGAATATTTTTATTACAACATATTTTGAGGGGGCATGTTCACTTCAAAGAATCCTACATAAAAATTGGCAATTACTTAGAGACAATATCATACTTAGGGTAAAATTGGATCCATCCCTTAATATTGTGTATAAGAGGGATAAAAATATTAAAATGGTTTTTGAAGCAGTGAATAATAATAGAGTGATGGAATTGGAATAAAAAGGGGCCGTTAAATGTGGGAGATGCCATTACTGCAAATATTTGCATGAAGGAACAATGTTTCAAGTTAAGGGTAAACAGTATAAGGTTAATGAAAATGTTAGTTGTGAAACAAAGCAAGTGACTTACTCATCTCTGCCCAGGATACTATGTAGGCAAAATGGATAGGAGATTGAGAGAAATAAATTATAAATACCTATATAGTATCAGGAAAGTGAATTTAAACAAAGCACTGGCTAAATACATTATGGAAAATCCAGAGCACACATTTAAGTTTATGGGAATAGATAAACTGATAAGGAATGAAAGGGGTGGACCATGGTCACTACTATTAGAAAAGAGAGAATTGTTGTGGCAATTACTCCTAGAAGCAGCATCTGGCCAGGGTTAAATAAAAATATATTCATTGGGTGCACCCTAAAGCTAAAGACACTGGAAAGGTGATGGTGGTAAATATTATACATACATACATATATATTATTGAAATTTGCTTCATGGTATGATTTTTTTATCTGAGACAAGGTTTTATAAAATATGTAGAAACAACAATATTATTTATAAATGACATGTATACATTTATGGGTCAATGGTTTGGTGGCGTGTTTGGCACCCTTGTAGATTATGCTGACTTGACTGGTTGCCTAGAAGGGAGTCAAACCCCTCACCTTTTACTTTTGAGGTGGGCACCTTAACCATTATGTTATCATTCCTTCCATTGGGTTTGTGGTTATTTTTTGTAGCTTTAAAAGTTAAATATATATTGATTGTGAATACTTACTTATATTCAATATTTTGATTTCATAAAATATTAATTTAAGTAAGAAAGTTTTATTGAAGAAATATGCTAAAAAAAGTGTCTTTAATACAAGTATTTTAATATTGTTACAGATTGTATTTATGTGGTGTGCAGATTAAAGGAAAAAAGATGGGCCACTTTAAATGCTGTTAGAAGAGGTGCGCATGTGCCAGTACATTGATGGGTGTTATTTATTTAAAATCATTTGTTTGATTTTTATCAATTTGTATCTGATGAAGTCTACAGACGGAGATGAAAGTGCTTATATCACGATTTTTTAACGTTTGCATCTAATAAAAATTTGGATCTGAGACAAGCTGTTGCCATGGAGCTGCTTTACCTTGCTTTTGGATGGGTTAATATTTTACCAAGCTTGCCCTTTGTTATGCATTCATTTGTTTAAATCAACCAGTGCACAGAAGATATAACACCACCCACAACCTCTCTCTCTCTCTCTCGTAAGTAAATTAACTGATCTGTTCCAATATAACATAATATTATCTTGTTAGTTTAAAGCTTTTAAAAACCTGTTTGGTAGTGAGAAAGATGAGTTAGATATATTTATACACTCCACAGGGAAAAAGGGTAATATTTTCTGTTATATAAATGGTCAATATGGTTTTCATCACAGCAGTCTATAATGCTTTCAGAGGTAAAGATATTCCATTACGTTGCTGTCTGAGAGGTTTATTTCTGTTATCTGTAGCCTTTAATTATTCCCCTGACTGTGAGAGAAAATTATATAAAGAATTTCAGCTCCAGGATTATTTAACGTTTAGTAGACTGAAAGGTTGTTAATCACGTTATTTTCTTGTTAGAAAAAACTAAATGAAACCTCCAGCCAAGCTAGAACTTCCAATGAGTGACCTCCCAAACCTCCTATAACAGAGACACATGGGATATATGCAAATGACCCCTATGAACATCAGGGGTTTCAGCTATATGGCAATTCTGATTGTCCATGACTTTTACATTTGAAGTTATTTTAATGGACAATTTCAGGCCAATAAAGCCAAACCCCACTAGCTATGGATATGCATATTTCGGCCTTGTTATAAACTCATCAGCATAGCATAAGCAGAGTGTTTGACTAAGCATAAGAAACACAGGGTTGTTTTATCCAGCTGATGTCCATTACCATTAGGGTGACTGCAAAATATCCCAACTAACAAATTAAAACAAAGCGTTAGAAGGTCACACTGAAAAACCAATCAGAAAAAAATAAATGAAACCTCCAGCCAAGCTAGAACTTCCAATGAGTGACCTCCCAAACCTCCTGTAACAGAGGCACATGAGATGTATGCAAATGACCCCTATTAACATCAGGGGTTTCAGCTATATGGCAATTCTGATTGTCCATGACTTTTCCATTTGAAGTCATTTTAATGGACAATTTCAGGCCAATAAAGTCAAACCCCACTAGCTAGCTATGGAGGTTTCATTTAGTTTTTTCTGATTGGTTTTTCAGTGTGACCTTCTAACGCTTTGTTTTAAATCATTTTCTTGTTAGGAAGACATTTAAATGCATCACTTCACTCACCATCAGTTATGCATTATCATTCCAAAACTGTAATACTATGATGTATGGTGGTGCCAGTTCCTGTTCCTGTGTTTGAATACAAAGCAAAGAGATAAAGAACATAAAAATATTGCATATAATAATCAGTAAGCTACCAGCATATCTGTAACTATATTTTTATAGATTTATACTTAGGTTATACTTTTGCCTTGACAAGCCTATATCTATTAATTGCTGAAGCTGCCTGCATATTGGAGTGAAAATGCTGATCTTTACTAAACTACAAACATAACAGCACACAATGTATTTGCTTCCCTTCTGTTAGGTGGTAATGCTTCACCTTTCTATAAAGGTTTTTGCTTTGTAGGGTGCCCTAAGGAACACTTGATGCCTATACTTTAAATACATTCCTATTGAAATAGTTTTTTAAGCTCTGTTTGAAAAATAGATGTTAAATCTAACTAGTTTATTTTTATAATGGATAAATCCGTTCTACCATACCTTCCTTGCAAGTTCAAATAACTGCTATATCTTATAGTAACAGCTCTTGGTAGTTGATCTAGTAAGGTTGGAGTGGAAGTATGTACTCAACAAGCTCTGTTTTATCATCCAAACAAAGATCAGTTTTGAAAATATTATCATCAAGCATAACTCTACTTTGGTTAAACAGGATAATGCCCTGAAATTTATCCACATGCAAATCACCATAGATAATGTCCCATATCATAACCTAACAAGCTATAGATCACTCTCTTACTCCTAGAATCCCATAGCTCAAACCTAAACTTTCAACGTTTTTTTTTTCAATGTTTTAATGGACAATTTCAAGCCAATAAAGCCAAACCCCACTAGCTCTGGATATGCATATTTCAGCCTTGTTATGACCTCATCAGCATAGCATAAACAGAGTGCTTCTGCAGTCACTCACCACCTGACAAAGGTGTTCGATACAATGCTCCACTTGGGTTTAGTTGATAAACTCACCAAATTGGACATAACCCCCCACACAGCTCACTGGATTGCCAGCTGGCTCATAGACAGTACCCAGAAAGTCAGAATTGGTGAGACCACCTCCACTGCTAGATCAGTCACCAGCCGGGTATCTCAGGGCTCCATGCTGTGACACTTCTATTTGTTGTCTAAATCTCGGAGGTAAAGGCTAATGTCAAGGGCTTCTCACTGACCAGGTCTGCAGATGACTGCAAATTGGGAGGTATCATAGATTCCCCCCCACCCCCAGTGACATCTTACAAGAGGGTCTAACACAAACAAATGACTGATGCCAAAGTCATGGACTAAAGTCAATGCCAAGAAATGCATTATAATGTTTTTTGGGAAAACTGCCACCCAGGCTAATTACTCCATTCATAAGACACCCCTGAGAGTCAACCTGATAGTCACAAATCTGTGAATAATTGTGGACAGTAATCTGGACTTTGACCAACATGTAGCCAAGGTAGTAAATAAAAAACATTCTATGTTGCCCAGCTTATAAGTAAGGGCATGGAATCCAGGTCCATGGAAGTCACAGTGCCACTGTGTTCAGCCTGTATCAGACCCATCATTGATTATAATGCCCCTTCTGCATGTACCTGACCAGGCATGTGTAACAGTTGTAAGGATTTCTTACCAGGCGAATCCAGGGTATAAACACATTGCCCTATACAGATTGCCTTAAAGCCCTATCTGTGTACTCTATCTTCTACAGGTTAATGAGAGACCATCTATGCATGGCTTACAAGGCATCCTAGGATCCAGCTCTGATGGATTGTCTTTTTCTAAAAGGATGCAAAGCCTAAACAACATGTCCTAAATGGACCAACTCAAAGCTCTGTCACTATACTTGGTATCCTACAGACTGCAAAGAGTTGACCTGTGTCTGGCATACTTGGCATCCTCTGACCCATTAATAATGGGTTTAGTGCACATTGGCAAGTCAAATAGCATCAGAAAGACATGGTCTAGGGATCTAAACCTCTTCTGCAACATCAACAGAATAGTTTTGAGAGACAAACATATACCACAAAAGATACTGGTGCTGTGGAACAAGCTCTACATCTACATAAAGCTATTGGAACTTTTCTCAAGTGTTTTTATCTCAAGAATGTAAATCTACTTGTTTTTACTTTTATTTTGTTTTGTATTTCCTTTTTCACCATGTAACATATTTTATACTTTGTATATTCTGTGTGGAGCTTTTCTCCCCGGGCCTCTACTGAAAATGGAAATACATCCAGCTAGACTAGCCCGGTCAACAAATGTAAAATAAAAAAAAAATAAAATAAAACAAAGTTTATCCCTGTCCATTTTCAAGCACAACTTAGATTTATAGATGAGAAACAGAAAAGTTACTCCAGAACTGCCCCATGTATTAATAATGGACAGTTACAGCTTCTAAATGCTTTATCCCATGCATGGGTCCCCTCAAATTATCTGTAGTATGATCACAGTTATTTTCATTAGGAGTATTAAATTATCAACCATGGTATGGGTAAGGCTAATTTATAACCAAATGGGTAAGTTATTTTGAACACAAAAAGGGAATTGGCTAGGCTTAAAATGGCCTGCAAGGGCAGCTAGCCTAGTACTTACATGTGAACCTATAAAAATAAAGATAAGAAATAAAGTCAGACTGCATTGTAACAGTAAAGCAGGAGGCCATGAAGTGCACAGGAAGCATGGTTCAGTTGAAATTTAAAACTCCTGCACTAAGTTCAACAATAAATAATATAAGAGGAAGTGCTTTAAATGTAATCAGTTGTCTGATAACTGTAATAGAAAAATAATTTTGCAAAGATGTGTAAAAAGAATGGCATACCTCTTCAAAAGACTGTGCATGTTCTTGAAGAGAGACATGAAAACAGGTTATTTGTTGATAGAATCAGTTTGAAAATAGTTAATACAGAGAAGTCTAAAACCGAACTGAAACATTAAGAATAGTGCAACGAAGAATGATAGGAAGAAATTATGTGAATTATTACATTAAATTGTGAATTTCAATCTTCATACATGAGAAAAATATAAGATTATGTCTGAAAATACTTTAGAAGCGCTAAAGCCAAAAGACACAATTAAATATATGTGTACTGTTAATGTATTCAAGACACCAAATAAAGCCATTGCATAAAAATCAGTACTAAACTCAATATAATGGGAAAATGAAAACATAGTCCAATACCCATTCAGAAGCAGTCATATATTATGGAGATATTTCAGATGCAGAACCATAGCAATGATATCCTTCATGACTATGCTGATTTATTTACAAGCACGGGAAGATTAGAATATTATGGACAAGTACATATTCTAAAGAAAGTACTTTTAGCTGTCAGGATTAGAGCCAAGCATTAATTGAGGGGAATAGAACACTTTAGGCCAATAAAAAGCACTTTGGGTCTGTGGAATGGCTGAACAATGCTGTTACTATTGTCAAGCAAAACAATGTTTGCATTTAAACTATTCTATAAGATTTGAATATGGTGATTAAATCAGACTATTACACAATACCAAGAGGTGGTGGCAAAAGTGACAAATGCTAAGTTTTTTTTTCAATATTAGATGTAAACTATGGATTGGGTGGCCACGGTGGTGCAGCGGTTAGCATTGCCACTTCACAGCAAGAGGTTCTCTGGTTCGATTCTTGGCTGGGGTGCCTTCTGTGTGGAGTCTGCATGTCCTCCCTGTGGTCGCGTGGGTTTTCTCCGGGTGCTCCGGTTTCCTCCCACATCCCAAAGACATGCTGTAGGTGGATTGGACACTCCAAATTGGCCCTAGGTGTGAGTGTGTGCGTGCATGTGCCTTCTCTGGAAGGTTGGGCGCCGGGCTGGCACCTCAGCACCGTAAAAACTCCACTGCCAATCATGAGCGGCCAGGTGATCCGCTGTGGTGACCCCTAACCGGGAAAAAGTTGAAGGAAGAAGATGTAAACTATGGATTCTTGAAGATAAAGGTAGTTAAAAAAAACTCCAAATTATGCAAATGTAATACTCCATTAGAAAGGGATTTCCATTTGGTATTACATCAACAAAAAGAAAATGTGCTCCTGTATACATTCAGGATCAATCACATAATTACAGTGAAATCTCAGGTACGGTACTGAGCCATTGCATTGGGATTCTTCATGATGACGCTCCTTTATTTACAGGCTCAGAAATTTAATGAGACTATTATGTTATGATACATGCCCAAGTAAAAGACCAGTATTTCTGAACCGAAGTGAATAGAAAGCATAAATTAATAATTAGGGCTGACAGAATGGGTGAACACTGGGACTGCTATTATAAAGTGAGACAGACAAAATATGCATTTGTATTGCTCTGAAAAATAGGAATATAGTGATTAAAACAGAGCAGTACCTATTGCTTACAGTTTAAGAAGGGGTACCAACAATACCAAATGCTAAGGTCTCCTCCATACTGGTTGGAAACAAAGGATTCTGCCAGATAAACCTAGATGCCAAAAGTTGTAAATCATGTGCATTTAATATGATGTCAAGAAGGTACAGATTCTGTAGACTTCCGTTTTGAAAGTGTTCTCAGTACCAGATGTCCCACTGAGCTTTTTCACAGGTAACTAAAGGCTTAGAAGGTATTACAAACATAACATCAGATCTATTAGAGTGTGGTCAGAGCATGGCAACATACTGATGCAGCTGCTAAATACATTGAGAGAACATAATTAAAAGTTAAATAAGGTCCAACATAAAGTAAAAATGCTAATTCTGAAATATCTTGGCCATACTCTAAAAATCAGATGGACTGAAGTCCAGTACTGAAAACATTAGACCATCTGTACAAATGCCAAAGTCTGAAAGTATTGGAGAAATGTGGTCCCATGGCTCACAAGGATAAAACCCTGAATATGTCCCAGACAACTCATCCCCAACTAGCGGCATGGGTGCTGAAGGGTCTGAGCAGGGAAGGATGGGAATAAGCAGCCAATGCAAGATTGCCTATTGTAGGATGACGGAGACAGCCTGTCTTGCTGCAGATCTGTTTCTGGTAGTGGCCTGCCCTGCATGTTTGGTTAGGAGGTTGTATGTGAGCAGAAGCATTCATGCACCTCCTGAGATCAAGCCATGATGTTGGGGATAGAACAGTCTGCATGGACTGCTGACTAGCCCACTCCCTAGTATCCAGCTCTTACTTCCACCAAGGAGCACATGTGATGGTGGGCTCTCTTCCTGGTGAAGTAATGACTGGATCACTTTGGTACAGGAACATGAGCGATTGAGCTGATTTAGTGGATAGGCAAAAAAAAAGCATTTCAGAGATTTGAATTATCTTGCAAAGTTTGTACCCAATATCTCTAAAATAGTTATACCTCATGAAAAAACTGGTAGAGTAAGCTGTAACCTGAGAATGGGGCTGTGATTAAGAAAGAACAGTTTTGAAGTGCTGAAAACGCTAATTACAGAAGCGCTAACATTAAAATATTATGATGTCAACAAGTCAGACATGCTTCAAATAAATTCTTCTCAGAATAATACAGCAGTAATGATCCTACAAGAGAGCAGTCTAGTTCAAAAACCAACTGTTGCTATAACAAACCATAGGAAAAGGCAGGAAAGACTTTTTAGTGGGTACGTTTTCACAAAATAACTACTATTCCAATAAAATGCTTGATTATTAGATGTTTCTAGATATGTCAGTTTCCTTTATTGAGATAAAAGTTGCAGATCAAAAATTGATTTATATTTGGATGAGCTACTTTTAAGTTGTTTTATACCTAAAATGTGTTTGATTTTCTCTTTACTGAAAAGCCTGTTGTTCATGTCATCTTTGGTACACTGAAAGTGCACAAGGATGTAAAAGATCCCCCGTTGGGGACAGTTGTGTCGGCCAGACAACATAAAATTACCCTGTGGTGGTATGCATCGACTGAAAATTAAAATCCTTTATATACAAGCAGGCATATATTTTAAGAGATTCTTGGGATTTTTTAAGATGCTTTATTCCCGATTTATATGTGGAAAGTGCTGTTTTCATCTGTATTGATGTTACTGATCTGTTTCGTTGCATTTCTCTTGTGGATGATTTAGACCATTTTTGAGAGGCTTTGCTTAACTGTTCCTGTGTGTCAGCTACAGAATATAAAATTTTAATTAACCTTATGGAATTTGTGCTTGACAATAATTTTGTATACTTTGATGGGGAATACTACAAGCAGTTGCAGGGAGTGGCAATAGTTGCTGTATGTGGGTCCCTTTATGCCAATGTAGCAATGTGAGCATGGGACGAAAAGTATGTGTTACATTTTTGTTTCAAACATAGTTGGTTAATATACACAAGATTTTTTGATGATATTTATATTTTGTGGAGTAATTTGCATTCCAGATAAGAGGAATTTATTGATTCCATCAATTCTTTTACTACTTATTTTAAATTTAAACACACTGTGTTTGAAAACTTTTGTAATTACTTGGATGTTCTGATTTACAAGGAAGATGGCCATTTTAAATCAAGTATTCACAGAAAACCTATGTTTTCAAATTCCTGCCTACATTTTCAGAGCTACCACCCATTGTCCCATAAGAAATCTTTGGTGAAAAGACAAATTGTCCAGATCTCTAGGATGATTATGGACGAAGTAGTCTTTGACCAGGAATGCCAAAGACTGGCAGATATGTTTTATGATCAGGACTATCCAAACGATCTTGTAAAAGATGCCAGAGAAGAAGTTGCTAGATTAAAGATGTGTGAAATGTTATCCTATATTAGGCTAGATACTAGTGATGGAGAAACTATCTCCGTGTTCTGACTTCACTAAAAGTTTGATATTAAGTCATCATCCCTACAGTAATGAAGTCAGAAAAAATATTTGGAAACAGAGCTGTAGTAACTAGAGAGGGATAAAACTGATCAGCCACAACATGAAGTTATGAGAATGAGTAGTGGAAGCTAGGTAAAAAAGGGAGGGAATGATTAGTGAGCAACAGTATGGTTACATGCCAGGAAAGAGTACTACAGATGTGATGTTTGCTCTGAGGTTGTTGATGGATAAGTATAGAAAAGGTCAGAAGGAGTTGTATTGTGTTTTTGTGGACTTAGAGAAAGCAAATGACAGGGTGTCTAGAGAGGATCTGTAGTATTGTATGAGGAAGTCGGGAGTTGCAGAGAAGTATGTAAAAGTGGTACAGGATATGTATGAGGGCAGTGTGACAGAGGTGAGGTCTGTGGTAGAAGCAATGTATGTGTTCAAGGTGGAGGTGGGATTACATAAAGGATCAGCTCTGTGCCCTTTCATATTTGCAATGGTGATGGACAAGTTGGCAGGTGAGATCTGACAGGAGTCTCCATGGACTATGATGTATGTGGATGACATTAAGATTTGTAGTGAGAGTAGGGAACAGGTGCAGGAGAAACAAAAAAAAATGAAAGAGGCAGCACAACTCTATGTGGAAAATAATGTATTAAAAATACACATCAATTCATTAATTCACATAAGACTCTGATGTGAATTAATGAATTGATGTGTATTTTTAATACATTATTTTCCACCCAGAGTTGTGCTGGCTCTTTCATTTTTTCATTTATTATGTTTTGGGCCGTTGCACTAGCCATACTTGCGGGTCCTTTGCAGTTTGAAATAGGTAGAGGAGACCCTGGAGAGGTAGAGATATACTCTAGGGAGGAGAGGAATGAAAGTCAGCAGGACTAAGACAGAATATATGTATGTGAATAAGAGGGAGAACAGAGGAATTGTGAGGATGCAGGGAGTAGAGTTAGTGAAGGTGGATGAGTTTAAATACTTAGGATCAACAGTTCAGAGCAATGGTGAGTGTGGAAAAGAGGTGAAAAAGGGTGTGCATGCAGTGTGGTGTGGGTGGGGAAGAGTGTCAGGAGTGATCTTTGATAGACAGGTACCAATAATAGTGAAAGGGAAGGTCTACAAGATGATAGTGTGACCAGCTATGTCATATGGGTTGGAGATGGTGGCACTGACAAAAAGACAGGAGTCAGAGATGGAGGTGAAAGAGTTAAAGATGTTAAGATTTGCATTGGATGTGACAAAGATGGAGAGGATTAGAAAGGAGTATATTAGAGGGTCAGCTCAGGTTGCATGGTTTGGAGACAAATCCAGAGAGGTGAGATTGCGTTGGTTTAGACATGTGCTGAGGAGGGATGCTGGTTATATTGGGAGAAGGATGCTAAGGATGGAGCCGTCAGGTAAGAGGAAAAGAGAAAAGCCTAAGATAAGGTGTATGGGTGTAGTGAGAGAGGACATGCAGGTGGTTGGTGTGACAGAGCAAGATGCAGAGGCCAGGAAGAAATGGAAACACATAATTTACTGTGGTGACCTCTAATGGGAACACTGAAAGAAAAAGGAGAAAGAAGAAGTTTAATTCTGACAGGAATATTGCAGCAGCTATAGGTAATGTTCCTATATTTATATACAACAGAGGTAAAAATCTAAAGTGTTATTTTCAAAACCCCGACCGTTTGACTTTCACTTTTACTAAAGGAATGACAAAGTGTGGATAATGTAGGTAGTGACCATTTATATTGGAGGGGAAATCTATTACACTAGGAGAAGCTTTTATTAAGGTAATACTATCCAATTCTTGTAATTGTTTGTCCACTGGTGTTGTGTACATTGCCATATGTGATCCTTGTGGAGCATTCTACATAGGTAAGACAGAGAGGTCATTAAATTAGCATATTTATGAACGCAATTATGATATCCATAGGATGAATATGAACAATGCCCTATATAAACCTACAATGCGCAGATCACATTATTTCTGCTCAGTATCTGAGCTGTTTGGCTGGCTGCTATCTACCTGCAATCAACTGTATTACAAGCTGAGTTAAGTATAAACTTGCAATGTTACAGATAGTACTGCATTTTATTTTTCTGTTTATTTATTTGTTTCATTGAGTATTGTGGTCTCTCTGTCTCTCTGCAGTTAGCTTGCTACAAGTGTAGCAAAACTGGTTTCATTTGGGGTTATTGTTATTTTCACTTCTTTGATATTCTGTGTTTAACTCTTAGCCTAGAGGATTTCTCTGTGCTTATAAGTGTTAGTCACATAACTGTGAATTTATTTTGCTCAATATCTGAGCTCTTTGCCTGGCTACTATCCACCTGCAATCAACTGTATTACAAGCTGAGTTATGTATAAACATGCAGTGTTACAAATAGTACTGCATTGTATTTTTCTGTTTATTTATTTATTTCATTGAGTATTGTGGTCTCTGTCTCTCTGCAGTTAGCTTGCTACAAGTATAGCAAACTGGTTTCATTGGGAGTTATTGTTGTTTTCACTTCTTTGATATTCGGTGTATAACTCTTAGCCTAGATGGTTTCTCTGTGCTTATAAGTGTTAGTTACATATCTATGAAATTATTTCTGCTCAATATCTGAGCTGTTTAGCTGGCCACTATCTACCTGCAATAAACTGTATTACAAGCAGAGTTAAGTATAAATTTGCAGTGTTACAGATAGTACTGCATTTTATTTTTCTGTTTATTTGTTTCATTGAATATTGTGGTCTCTCTGCAGTTAGCTTGCTACAAGTGTAGCAAACTGGTTTTATTGGGGGTTATTGTTTTCACTTATTTGATATTCAGTGTTTAACTCTTAGCCTAGAGAGTTTCTCTGTGCTTATAAGTGTTAGTCACATATCTGTGAATTTATTTCTGCTCAATATCTGAGCTGTTAGGCTGGCTGCTATTTAGAAAGAAGTTTAATTCTGACAGGAATATTGCAGCAGCAATAGATAATGGTCCTATATACAAAAGAGGTAAAAATCTAAAGTGTTATTTTAAAAACCCTGTCCATTTGACTTCCACTTTTGCTAAAATGAATGACAAAGTGTGGGTAATGTAGGCAGTGCTCATTTATATTGGAGGGGGAATCTATTACACTAGGAGAAGCTTTTATCAGGGTAATACTAGTCACTTCCTGTAATTGTTTATCCATTGGTGTTGTGTACATTGCCATATGTGATCCTTGTGAAACATTCTACAAAGATAAGACAGTGAGGTCATTAAATTAGTATATTTATGAACACAGTTATGATACCCATAGGATCGGGCGGCACAGTGGTACAGTGGTTAACATTGTCACCTCACAGCAAGAGGTTCTCCGGTTCGATTCTCGGCTGGGGTGCTGCTCTGTGGTGTGGAGTTTGCACTGTTGTGTTGTGTTCAAGCTCCTCACTCCTCCGGTCTCCCACATTCAAAGACATGCATCTCATGCATTTTCTCCCGGGCCTCCGCTGAAAACAGGCTCTGTGGAACCTAGTCGGACTTTCCCGGTCAACAAATGATAAATAAAAATAAAATAAATAAATATGAACAATGCACTATATAAACCTAGAATGTGCATATCACAGTATTTCTGCTCAATATTTGAGCTGTTTGACTGGCTGCCATCTACCTGCAATCAACTGTATTACAAGCTGAGTTAAGTATAAACTTGCAGTGTTACAGATAGTACTGTATTTTATTTCTTTGTTTATTTGTTTCATTGAATAGTGTAGTATATGTCTCTCTGCATTTAGCTTGCTACAAGTATAGCAAACTGGCTTCATTGGAGGTTGTTGTTTTCACTTCTTTGATATTTGGTGTTTAACTCTTAGCCTAGTGGGTTTATCTATGCTTATAGGTGTTAGTCACATATCTGGGAATTTATTTCTGTTCAATATCTGAGCTGTTTGGCTGGCTGCTATCTACTTGCAATCAACTGTATTACAAGCTAAGTATAAACTTGCAGTGTTACAGATAGTACTGCATTTTATTTTTCTGTTTATTTATTTGTTTAATTGAATAGTGTGGTCTCTCCAAAGTTAGTTTCCCACCCTCTTCCTATTCTTGTTGTGGTATTGATCTTGGTGATTTTGGAATTGCCTGCCCCTCCTGTAAATTTGTGTTTGAACACTCCACCTGGGTCCATCTCATTTGCTCACTCAACTGAGTACAGTGAGATCATATTTTGATTTCAGACACTCCTACCAGTCCCATCTCTTCAGCTCTATCCACTGTGTACAGAAAGAACACTTGGGAAGGACAACCTCTGTAGTCTCTTATTTGTGCTCTATTCCATCCTTCTCCACTAGCAAAAAAAATGTACTTTGCTTTATTCAGCTGCTCTTACTGTAACTGTCTTCTGCCTTCTTTATTACCTTAGTTTGCTGTTCTGTGTGCTCTTATGTGTTCAAGTGCTCTTATTCTGCACTTATTACTGCTTGCTAGTAGCCTGATTATATTTGTCTGCTATTCGATGCGTCTTAGGTTTGGTTTTAGCACTTTTGCTTCAGACCAGTTATTTTACATTTAGGGTTTTCATCGACAAACACTCATCAAACCCTGCTTTCCCTAAGTCTACCAAGTATTCAGAACACTGCATTTCTATGAATTTGTACAGAGCTAATATAGCAGAGAGCTAAATTCTCCTGTTTGAGAGCAGAGTTGGAACCTTTTCCCATCTAATATTTCAAACTGATAAATACACTTTTTGCAACTCAGTTTGCACTGTGTTATATTTATATATTTGCTTTATTATTCATATATTTGCTGTATTGTTTCTGTCCTTTGTTGTCTGCACTTTGTTTCTCAGGGTAGCTCAGACGCAAGTTTCAGGTGGGGGTTGTTGAGCCAGTCCATCTTAATTGTTTGTCATTGCCTGAGGTGTATTTCCTGTGTTGTGCTTCCATTGCTAGAATCTCCTTGTGTTCTGACTGAGTGTGCTTCTCAATCTGGAAATATAGAGCTGATACGTATATTTTTTTGGCACTTTTTTAACTGTTCAGAGTTCTGCACTGTCTTAATTTTTGCTTGACTGAATTATCCTCCTCAATCAGCAAGCCTCCCTGAGAACCAAATGCATCAAAACCAATCCATGACCATGGTTATCAAAAGAAACTAAACTAGCCATGCAACAAAGGGACAAAAAATGGAAACAGCATTAAAAACATAAAAACTCAAACTCCTTCTTAGAATTTAAGCATCTCCAAAACTCCATAAAAAAGCTAATAACTAAAGATCGCAAAGCTTACTACTCCAAACTCCAGTCCTTGCACTCAACAAACCCCCCAAAAAAGTGGGACTCCATCTCATCAATTCATCACCCTGGTAATAAAAAAGAAACCCTGTCTAATCCCACCCTCTCTGACCTTGACACGGCCTCCCAGTTTAACTCATTTTTCATAGACTGCATAGCCAAACTATCCACCTCTTTCCCACTCCCCTCCTCCAACCCCAACCCCTCCAACCCCAACCTCCACCCCAATCACCTAGCCCTCCACATCCTTCTGCCTTACTCCAATTCCCGCAAGCACTATAAAAAGACTCCTCCTCAAACTCAAACCCTGTCACAATGCATCTGACACTCTTCCACCTACCTTCCTCAAACTATCTGCATACAGCATCACCTATCCCATCTCTATTCTTATAAATAGATCCATACAAGAATCATACATCCCTTCCATCTGGCGCCATGCCTACATCATCCCCCTACATAAAAGTGGCAAGAATACTGACACCACCAACTTCAGGCCAATTGTCATCCTTTCCCCTCTTTCTAAAATTCTTGAGAAAATGATCCAAGTACAACTAATGACTCACCTAACCCAAAACAATCTCCTCTCCCCTACCCAGCATGGCTTCCACCCTGGCCACTCCACCATGACTGCCCTTCTTTCCTTTCTGGAAACCATCAACATTGAACGAGACTCAGGCAAATTTATATCAATGCTATTCCTAAATTTGTCAGAAGCCTTTGACACCATCTCCCACACCCTACTTATTTCCCAACTTTCCACCCTACATCTCTCTCCCTCTACCATAGCCTGGTTTTCCAACTACCTGTCCAACCACCAGCAAGCTGTCCAATGGAAAACTTCAACCTCCCCCTTCCTCCCTACACACACAGGTGTCCCTCAAGGTTCCGTTCCTGGCCCTCTACTCTTTAACCTTTTTATTAACAACTTTCACCACTCCATCCCAGAGTCATCCATCATCCAGTATGCAGACGACTCGACTATCATCTGCTCAGCATTCTCACCCTCTGAGCTCCTTGCAAAAACCCAATTAGCCTTCTCCACAACTGAAACCTGGATGCAGTCCAACCACTTAGTTCTAAATGCAAATAAAACCAAACTAATGATCTTTTCCCCTACCAAAAACTCTATTATTGACAAAACCTCATTCACTGTACAGAGCCAGAACAGCACCCCCCTTGAAATCCTTCCCACCACCAAGCTTCTTGGCATCATCATTGACAATTAATTAAAATTTGATATCCACATCCACTCCACAATCAAAAAAAAAAAACACCAAAAGATAGTTCTCTACAGACACAACTGCTTCCTCAGCTCCTCTACCCCTCAAACCCTGGCATCAACCTTCCTACTTCCCTCCCTGATATATGGTGCCCCTCTGTTCACAAATCTCCACCTTGGCTTATGATCCAAACTTGAATCCTGCTACCACAAGATCTGCAAATTTACAGCCAATTCAAAAACCTCATCCCACCACTGCCACTCCCTCCTCATCCTCCGTTGGCTTTAACACCCCAACTACCTCAGTTACCTACAACTCACCATTGTCCATAAGCTCATCTTTAAACCCACAAACTGCTCATCTCTCACTACATCCTTAAAACCCTATATACCCAACCACCAACTCAGATCCACAAACCAAAATCTCCTTCAGGTCCACAAACCAGCACAACCTCCTGGCCACCTACTACTGTCCTACTCCTTAGCCAAGCAGTGGAACTCTCTACCACCCCCCACATTTGCAACCTTCCAAACCATACCAATTTCAAATATCAGCTATTCTGTCATCTATCAGCCAAATGGGAATGCCCATGTCACACTCCAATATATACCCCTCTCAACCTAAAACATTCTCACCCTACCAGGGACTGATTTTCCCTCTGCTATCTAATGTACTATACTATCCATAATCCAATTTTCTGGTACTCGCTCCATGCAAAATGGTCCACCTAACCTGCAAAGGGCTAGTAGCTACTTGTTTAATGTTTACTTACAAAGATCTTATTTGACAAAAATGTCTTTTTCTGCAAATGTTCAGTTTACCCAACTTCCAAAAGTGCTAGTAACCTTCTATTTAAATATTAACTCACTAAAAGCTTATTACATAATGTATTAGATTTTTGTAAATGTTTTAATTGTCCTGTATAAATCTTTGTTATTCTATTGTAACATGTAATATGAAACTTGCAATATTTGGAGCTTTTCTCACCTGGCCTCCACTGAAAATGCCCAGTGGACTTCCGCAGGCATCAAACTTAAATAAAATAAATAAATAATAAACATTTATATATCTGCTTGCATTGTTTTCTGATACTCTAGGTGCCTCCATTTTGATTTTCTCCTAATTTACTGTTTTCTGTACTTGTTTTTAATCATTTTTGAATTTACTTGCATTTATTTAAACTGTATTTGCTTTAATACTGCTACACATTCAAGTGTGCTAACCTGCAATGCATTTGAATTGTTTTTACTGCTGATTTAGCTGCTTTTCTGTAAAAAAAAAAGTTCTAAGCTTGTTCCCCGCCTTTCCTGTAACTAGTCTAGTCTAGATACAGATTTTCTGTATCCAGGACTGTTTGTAAGCTTCTGAGCCCCCCCCCCCAAGCCTTTCTGTGTTGGAAGGAAGCCTTCTAGCTTATCGGTAGGAGTGGTAAGCACTAGGTAGCCTATCTTCCGGACAAGAAATTGTAGTTTATTGGCAGTTTTTCCATTCCCTTCAACTTTCTGGTTTAAAAGCCTGCATTTGCGCTTGTTTCCCACCTTTTCTGTTGTGACACCCATGCACTGGCCCAGCAATCAAGGAGCCTCAATCCTCACCACTAACACTAGTAAGGGGTGTCTGTATTGGGAAAAGATAAATAATACACACACAGTAAAGTACAATTCCCCTTAAGAGCACACAGAGATCACAGTCAGTCTGGGGCTGGTTCCTCCCTTTCTCTCCAGGTCCCCAATAAGACTCCTCAGTGGCACAGCTATAGGGTCCAGAACTCAGCCTATTGGGCAAGCTAAAACCTCTAGCACCCCATCTGTCCAACCAGTGCTTTGTTTCTCTGCAAAAGTGGCTGACATACACACACTTTGAAATAAGAGTTTATACAACCACACAGACACTCATGGGGAAGGCTGGCACAGGTTCTCCAGCTGTGCCCCTTTTCTGCCCAGTCTAAAAGGTAGTACCAGCTGCCACCACCCACTAATATTTATCAGCTACTCAAAGGCTCTTAAAAGGGTGTCCAATTATTACTGTGCAATATAATTATCCAAATGGTAAGTGTGACCTAACAGTCAAGACTTATTTGGAGTGACTTGGTACAGCTTCACTGTATACATGCAATGTACTCTTAGAGCTTAAATTATCTCTACACAAAACAGCCACAGCTGAAAGGTTTAAAAATATTTAATAATAAATAATAAAAACACAAGACAATACTTCTTATTAGACAGTGCTAGTCAAGAGTTCAGAGATCACAGAGAAATACTTAAAATAATACAGTAGAAAGATTCTGACATCAACACAGAAAAACACTTAGAAATAGCTAGGAATTAAGAAGATTATACTAAGAGAAAACACAGTTCTAAATAACTTACAGCCAGAGCAAAGCAGTGCTGGTGATGTTGGATGTTCTCAAGACAAAATGCTCAGAGCTCTCTGATTCTCTGTCTTTAAATTGATAACACAGATGTGCTTCACATGACATCATCCTTCATACGTCTCTGGTGTTCCCAGGCTAACAGAAACTACATTTACATTCTTTACACCTGGTCAGAAACAAGGACATTTATACATGCAAATTCTAGCCATTACCTCTGGTCTAAAAGCAATAGACAGGATGCCTCCCTCTAGACATATCGGCTCTGAGTTTTGACATCAAAGACAGTCATGAAATGCATGACTTAGCTTTCTTACAGCAGAGTGCACTGTTATTACATTTTTTCAGTTCAATATCCAATGCAGTCTTTTCACATGTACGAGAACAAGCTTGTGGCTTACATTAATATTTACAAATGACAGAATTATCTACATAATTATATCTGGCTAGGCTGGCAGCCTTCACATATCTTCACACATCTCCCTCCCTCCCTAGAGAACTCAAGCTAGTTTTTCAAGTGACCCTATCTGAGTATGCCTTACCCCATTCCCTGTCTTGAGAGCCCATCTGTGTTGGCATTGCTAATCCCACTGCGATGCTGCACTGACATATATTTTTGCAACCCTAGGCTCCATCTTAGCAACTTGGCATTTTGCTGACTGGCTCTGTTCTTCCTTGTTAGGTCTGTGAGGGGAGCAGCTATGGTACTATAACTGGGGACAAACTTTCTTTAGTACCCTGCTGTCCCTAAGAACAGGTGCAGCCCATGCCTGAATGGCTTCCACTTTGGCAGGTTCTGGCCTAATCTTACCACTCCACACTCTATATCCCAGGTAGGAGACCTCTGCCATACCCACCTGACATTTGCTCGGCTAATGGTCAACCCTGCCCTTTGTAGTCTGACCAACACCTCTCTGACATGTTGAAGGTGCCCAATGGCTGTAGATGGCAATATTATTTAGATAAGCAAGGGCAAACTCTCCTGTTCCTGCTAGGATATGATCCACCAGCCTCTGGAAAGTTACTGGGGCATTTTTCATCCCAAATGGCATCATTGTGAACTCATACAAGCCAAAAGGAGTCACAAAGGCTGACTTCTCTTTAGCACTGGGAGTCAAGGGCACCTGCCAGTAACCCTTGGTAAGATTAATGGTTGTAAGAAGCTTAGCTCCATCTAGCTGCTTTAGGGCCTCATCTGTTCTAGGCATGGGGTAAGCATCTGACTCTGTGTGAATTTAATTTATTGTAGTCCACACAGAACCTGGTGCTGCCATCCTTCTTTGGCACCAGCACCACTGGGGAGGCCCAGGGACTGTTGGACTCTTGAATTACCCCAATTCCAACATTTCCTGTATCTTCTCAGTCAGAGTCTGTTTGACACTGTCAGGCACCCTATAAGGGGCCTGCCTAATAGGTCTTTGGGTCCTGTAGCCACTTGGTGCTGCACCAGGTGGGTGTACCCTGGTTTCTCAGTGAACATGTCCCCAAACTCCTGTAACACTGCTCAGATTTCTCAAACTTGGGTAGGAGATAGCTACTGGGACATTGCTACCCCTTCCACTGAAGTGTCAGTCTGAGCCTCCCTGAGGAGATCAGTCACCAGATCTCCCTCAGACTCCTCCTGCAATCCACTGCAAATGCTCAGCACAAGGGTCTCCCAATCATGGTAAAGTTTTGCCATGTCAACATGGCACAATTTGTGCTCCTGCCACCTGCCTAGCAGTTCTACCATGTAGTTAACATCACTTACCTTTCTTACCATCTTGTAAGGTCCCTCTCAAGCTGCTTGCAGCTTGTTGTGTCTGACAGGAATGAGAACCATTACCTGCTGCCCCACAGCATACTCTCTAGCTCTAGCATTCCTGTCATACCACACCTTTTTCTGTTGTTCAGCTTCTACCAGGTTCTCCTGGGCCAAGCCCATGAGTTCCCTAAGCCTTGTCCTAAGGTTTAGGACATATGATACAACAGACTCCTTGTGAGCATCATACTCACCTTCCCACTCATCTTGAATTAAATCTAGAGGTCCCCTCACCCTATGCCCATACAGAAACTCAAAGGGTGAAAAACCTGTGGATTCCTGGGGAACCTCTCTGTAAGCAAACAACAGATGGGGCAATATTTGTCCCACTCCCTCTTAAACTGGTCTGCAAATCCCCATACCATGGACTTGATTGTAGAGTTTAACCTCTCAACAAGACCATTAATCTGGGGATGGTGGGGGGTGGTCTTCAGGTGCCTCACCCCACAGTACTTCCACAGACAAGCCAGGAGGTCTGACATGAAATTGGCACCTCTGTCAGTCAGTATTTCTTTTGGGAAACCTACCCTGCTGAAAATCTCTAACAAAGCATTTGCCACCTTTTGTGCCTCAATGGAGGACAGAGCCACTGCCTCAGGGTATCATGTAGCATAATCTACTACCACTGGGATATAATTTTTCCCTGTGGAACTTGGGGTACTCAGAGGCCCCACTATATCCATAGCTACCCTCTGAAATGGCTCCTCAATTACAGGCAAAAGCATCAAAGGAGCTCTCACCTTGTCTACTGCCTTGCCTACCTTTTGGTACTGCTCACAGGTCCTGCAGTACCCTGTTACATCTCTGGAAATTCCAGGCCAATAGAGGTTCTGCATAATACATCTCCTCTATGTTTTATGCCCATATGACATGCAAAGGGAATATCATGGACTATGGCTAGAAGTGTCAGATGGTAGGCTGTAGGCACTACCAATTGCTGTACCCTCTCACCTTCTAGCCCTCCCTCAGGGGTCCACTCTCTATACAGTAACCCTTTGTCCCAGTATACAGATTCCCCCTTCCCTTGAGAATCAGGTGCCTCCCTAGCTACCTGCATCAGGCTTTGTAATGTAGGTTCTGAGAGCTGAGCCTGTCTCATTTCTCTCTTAGTAACCCTTCCAAGCTCTTTTTCCACAGGAAGTATGGCATCATCTGACAGTGGTGCCTCACTGTCAGCCTGGGTACTACTACTCACCTCTATCTTTGCAGTCCCTCTGTCTAAGGGAACATCAGTACCCAGAAGCAACTGTGGCTCACCTTCAGTTTCACTGCTACAGAGTAGCTCCCTCTATGAAGTAACCACCTCACCAGTCCTGGCTGCAAGTATGCAGTCTGTCTGGGTCTCTCTCAGGCTACCAGACCCACATGCTTGTCTCCTAGCCTGACTGTGTGTAACTGCATAAGCACATGGTACTGCCTCATCCAAATCCTTCCCTATCAGGACATCTGCAGGATGGTAGTTTGGTACCCTTGTTGTGTCAAGGCAACCAGTTATTGGCATTTTGTTTTTCCCACTGACTGCTTGCAAGGTATAGGTCTCCCTTCTTCCCTAACTCATCTGAAGTAGCACATTGTCTATCAGCTAACCAGATCCTCATGTCCTCAGGCAAAGTGCTAAGGGCTTATTCCCTCACCAAAAGGTCTGCCAGCCTTTCAAAAGTGTTGACCTGACATCCACTCACCCAGCTATGACAATAAGTGCTCAGTTCAGCAACATATTCACACACACTTTCATCTGCCTTGCATCTATGTTCACAAAACATTTTCCTATAAGTTTCAGGTGTTAGCTTAAAACATTTTAACAAGCAATAACAGTGTAGTTAAAACAGTCAATGTCAGACATTTTAGACAACACAGTTACAGTTTTACCATGGAGTAAGGGGGTCAGGAACTGTACCCAGAGCCTTTGGTCAACATCATACTGTTTACATACCCTCTCAGACATCTGGATGAAACTATCAAAATTATCCCCCTCTTTAAACTGCGGAAGAAATTTACTGACCTTTTGTGCTTCTGTGGTCCAGTTACTCCCTTCCCCATTACCTCCATGACTCTGGAAAAAAGTCAGCATCTCCCTCTCATGCTGCCTCTGTTTCTCCTTTTCCTCAGCTTCCAAGCATAGCAGTTTCTCATTCTCCTCAGCCTGCAGACATCTCAGCCTCTCAGCTGCTTCTATTTCCAAATACTTGGCCTCCAACTCAAGTCTCTTTAGCTCCAGATGGATTTTTGAGTCCTCTGCAGAAAGGTTAAGCTGCCCATTTTCTGAGTGTAGTACATCTCCACTGCCAGTCTGATCAGCCTCCTGGTTGCTGTTTTCTGATGTAGCTGTGGCCAAGGTTGCAATCAGGTCTGCCTTGGTCAGGTTTCCATGCACCAGTCCCCCAGCCTGGCACATCTCAGCTAGCTGACGCCTTGTCAGCTTTCCGTACTCCTCTGCAGACATGTTGCCTGCTCTCCCTGACTAACTAAGCTAACAAAAGAAATAAAACAATTGTGATCTAAACTCTGAGTATTCATTGCATGGCTGATTTAGAGTACAAAACACCTTCAGTGATCTCTGTACACAAGCTACAGGACTTCACTCTACCCACACCACTACAAGCCAATTAGTATTTGTCAACCAATTAATACATGGTGTGGATATCCCACCACTGTCAAACAATTAATATGTGATGCCCGTGCACTGGCCCAGCAATCAAGGAGCCTCAATCCTCACCACTAACACTAGTGAGGAGCATCCATATAGGGAAAGGATAATAAATACACACACAGTAAAAGTACAATTTCCCTTAAGAACACACAGAGATCACAGTCAGTCTAGGGCTGGTTTCTCCTTTCTCTCCAGGTCACCAATAAGACTCCCCACTGGTACAGCTATAGGGTCCAGATCTCAGTGTAGTGGGCAAGCTAAACCTCCAGCACCCTCTCTGTCCAACCAGTGCTTTGTGTCCCTGCCCAAGTAGCTGACACACACACACTTTGAGATAAGAGTTTATACAACCACACATACACTCTTGGGAAAGCTGGCACAGGTTTTCCAGTTGTGCCCCTTTTCTGCCCAGTCTAAAAGGTAGTACCAGCTGCCACCACCCACTAATATTTATCAGCTATTCAAAGGCCCTTAAAAGGGTGTCCAATTATTACTGTACAATATTATTATCCAAATGGTAAGTGTGACCTAACAGTCAAGACTTATTTGGAGTGATTTGGTACAGCATCACTATATACATGCAATGTACTCTTAGAGTTTAACTTATCTCTACACAAAACAGCCACAGTTGAAAGGTTTAAAATATTTAATAATAAATAATAAAAACACAAGACAATACTTCCTACTACACAGTGCTAGTCAAGAGTTCAGTGATCACAGAGAAATACTTAAAATAATACCATAGAAAAGTTCTAATATCAACACAGAAAACACTTAGTCTAATCTTCCTAAGTCCTAGCTATTTCGAAGAGAAAACACAGTTCTAAACAACTTACATCTAGAGCAAAGCAGTGCTGCTGATGGATGTTCTCAAGACAAAATGCTCAGAACTCTCTGATTCTCTCTCTTTAAATTGATAACACAGAGCTGCTTCACATGGCATCATTCTTCACACTTCTCTGGTGTTCCCAGGCCCTACATTTACATTCTTTACACCTGGTCAGAAACCAGAGCATTAAATGACATTTATACATGCAAATTCTAGCCATTAACTCTGGTCTTAAAACAATAGGCAGGATGCCTCCCTCTAGACATATCGGTTCCAAATTTTGTCATCAAAGACAGTCATGACTTAGCTTTCTTACAGCAGAGTGCACTGTTGTTATATTTTTGCAGTTCAATAGCCAATGCAGTCTTTTCACATATAAGAGAACAAGCCTGTGGCTTACATTAATATTTACATATGACAGAATTATCTGCATAATTCTATTTGGCTAGGCTGGCAGACTTCACCTATCTTCACACCTGTAACTAGAGTAGTCCAGATATAGATTTGCTGTATCCAGGACTGTTTGTAAGCTTTTGAGCCCCCCAAGCCTTTCTATGTTGGCGGGAAGCCTTCTAGCTTATCAGTGGGAGTGGTAAGCACTAGCTAGCCTATCTACCACAAGAGGAGTGGTTTCTGGCCCAGAAATTTTAGTTTATTGGCCGTTTGGGCAGTTTTTTCATCCCTTTTAACTTTCCGGTTTAAAAGCCCACGTTTGCATGGGTTTACACTTGTTTAAGCTCCACCTAGCAGTGCCGAGCTGAGGTAAACTATTACTGGTGCCAGAAAGTCTGCTCTTCAGTTTTTCCCTTGAATCTTGCTAGTTCTTTCTCTCTTGCACTTCAAATAGCCTAATCGCTTTGCACTTCAGCAGGTTTTTGTAGCATTTATTGTAGCACACCTAAGTGCCATCAGCACTAGTTGTTCTTCACGGAAATAGCTCCAGTACTTAGTAGTTATGGCCACCCCTCCTGGCATGATTAAAGGGTAGTTTCCTGTGCTTTCTCCTATTAACCTGGTTCACTTGGGCATTCTGAGGCAGTGTAGCAACTGTCTCATGTACACGGACAACCCTCTCCTCTTACCTCCCAACACTCAGACTTGTGAGAGATGCACTTATATCACCAAATTGGAAGCTATGCACTCTCCAGCCAAAACCGGACAAGCTGGTCAAGAGGAGAAGATCAACACCTGCACCACACCATATGGAACACATAGCCCTCCAGAACACCACCATCTCATCTCTCACATAAAAACACAAACCACACATCAACCTCTGTGGTACTCTAACTAGAAATGTACTCAAACATCAGAGACCTCCAAGACAAAAATGCACTCGACCACCACAACACAGCACAAACCACAGGACACATAGCTCACCTCCACAGTGTGCCCCTCAACCTAAGCCCCTTAGGCTAAACACCTTGCCCAATACACTAATCATAGGTGGTCAATAGTGAGGCACACAGATATTGTACTCACTAGGTTGAATAAGGAGAAGGTAACAGTCAGCTGTCTATCAGTTGCCAGAATCTGACACATAACGCACTCACTCAGGTCACTCCACAACAAATACAAGTATGACTCTGTCATTGTCCATGTGGGTGTGAATGACCTGAGATGCACCTCCCTGGACTACATGAAAAGAGACATGGTGGAGCTCTCGGATTATGTGGCCCAGGCAGGTATGACCCTAGCCCTGAGCAGTATCCTACCATCACCCAGAATGATTGACTTCAACAACTGGCTAAGTTTCTGGTGTCATTCTAAGGGGATCCAGTATCTGTCTGCTTGGGATGACGACTGACAGACCTCGATGCTTTGCCAGAGATGGCCTCCATCCAACACCCCTGGGTTTCTGGGTACTGGCTAAAGGTCTTGCCACTCCTATAGTGGCGGTCTTCCAAAGAACAAATTACCACCATAACAGCTATAAATAAATGCAATCTGAGGGTCATGCTGCTCAATGCTAGAAGTCTAAATCTCAAGATGCCCTCACTCAAAGCACTCCTGAAAATGGAAAACATCAACATTTGTGCTGTTATGGAGACCTGGTTTAAAGCGGCAGAAAGCACCCCTGCACTACCAGGCTATAACTCATTCCACACCTTTCGGTCCTGAAATGTGGACCGTAGCTCCAAAGGCAGTGGTGTCTCCATATTCATAAAGGATATGCACACTTCCAGAATAGTAGCCCAGCATAACGCATCTAAGATATTTCAGGTACAACTAACATTGGGTAAGATGGCGATCCAGGTCATAGTCTGCTATAGGTCACCGACCATGTCCCTAGGCTCTCACTCCACGTTCCTAACCAACCAGAATCTATCAAGGTCCAACCCAACACTCTCATACTAGGAGATTTCAGGTACCCCTCCATCAAGTGGGAGAACCACTCAAGCACCAATACACTGGCCCAATGCTTCCTGGAATTCATCAGTTCCAATGCCCTGGTCAAGCTCATTCTGACTCCCACTAGGGGAAGCAACATCCTTGACCTGGTTATTACTAACATGGGCGACCATTGCTCTACACCAGTAGTCAATTCCTCCTGGTCAAATCTGACCATAAATTAATAAATCACCATGGAAATCCACATCTCACCCACACACCCCGCAAAGGTAACCACCTTGAAAAACTTTTCCAAAGCTGACTTTGGGCTCCTAAAAACAGAGGTGCTAACTTCACGGCACCCATGCCAATGGAAAATAGCTGCATGACTGCCAAATCATACACCAATGCACTTTACGGACATGTACATAAATGCATGGAACTAGCCATACCCAATAGAACCAAGATGGTCTCCTCCAAAACAAGGAAGCCAATCTGCTGGTCTCCTGCCATTAATAAACTCTACAACAGAAGGAAGAAACTGTAGCAGAAAAAGGTGAAGTCCCAAGACTGGAAAAACTCCCTTATTAGCCTCAAAAAAAGTTGAGATCCCTCATCAAATCCTCTAAAGCCAGCTATGAAGGCAGAATTGTGGCAGACACTAAAAACAATCACAAAGCCTTCTGTAGTTATATCAAGAACCTCCACGGCAATACCCAGATTTGCTCTGAGTTACTGCACAATAATACCTTCTATACTGAGCCAACAGATATTGCCAACATACTGGCCAACAGATTCAGTGCCAACTTTACCCCTCTCTTCCCCCTAAAGGACCAATCACTTAAACAGTTCTTAAACTTAGAGCTATGGACCTCTAGAGTATGTGTAGGGCAAAGTGCACTAGAAGTGGGTATTTAGCATTTCTTAAATTTTGATGTATAAGCAATCATTATTGCATTAACATTATTGTAGTCCTGTGGATGACTGTTCTTCTTTTTAAAAGATATTTGATATGTGATGGCATTTTAAATTTTATTTCTTAGTAGGATGATATGGCACAAGCAGCACATTTATTGTTTTATTAATTATTTACTTGTGTATTATGGTAATTCCTCCATAGGCTGCCATAATTTTAGGTGTTAGATGTTTTATATATTAATTTATATGATACGTGTGTATTTTAATTCATATTTTTTCATTAAATGAACATATAGACTATATGCCTTAAGGCAACCCATGACATCTATACCAGGAAGCATAAATTAGGGGCGATATTTGTTTCATACCAGTTCTGAAGAAGTCCAACTTAATGTAAATGGACGAAAACACTAAACCAATTTTTCAATAAAGTTCTTTTGCTAAAACTCACTGATTTAAAAGTCTTTCTTGGATTTTTCTTTGGTCTGATGTAGCAGCAGTTGTTTTTTGAGTTTAGGTGCGCAATTTACTGTCGTTCATCTGTTTTGGATGTTAGAACAGTCTAGTTGTTCACCAGTCAAGATCATTTGGAGACACACAAACAAAGTCTGCTGATATATATTAATTTTACATTTGTTAAATGAGTGGATGAACTAGTCTAAGGACCCTTTTCAGTCACAACTCAAGCCTAATGGCAATAATAAGCAAATATAAGAGATAAATGATAAACCAAAATGGGAAAATTGCACAGGTAGTATGGTTTAGCCCATACGGTGTAGGATACACAGCTATGTAACATACACAAAATTGTTTACATTAATGTTGTTGTGTCTTTCGGCTTTTCCCCATTACGGGTCACCACAAACCTAACTGTGTGTACCCAATATAATACTAGAGGAACCCAATATAAAAGATCTTGCCTAAACTCAAGATCTTAGTTAGCAGCCTTTGCTAATGAGGTGGATGACATAGAATGCCTTCCTTACCACAGTAGACACATGGTGGTCAAAATTTAGACTATAGTCAGCTTCCGTTCCCAAATCTCTCTCTACTGAGTTGTTAGATAGGGTATTATTATTTATATGATAGCCTGCAGGGATATCATTTTTACCAAAGGGGATGATAATGCATTTTTTAGCATTGAGGCTGAGTCTGTGGCTTTGGCAGCAATCATTGGCTTGTGTAAGTCCAATTTGATTGACTCAAGCAGTTCCAAATAAGCAGTGTGGATATCTTGGTTCACTGACAGGGGCCAATAGCTAACAATGACTTGAAGGAGTGCTCTTGCCCACAGTTAGTTGAACTTGGAGTAACTCCATGGAGTTTTCCTGTCTAACCAGTCTAGAGACATATTTATCTTTAATGAAGATAGATGCTCCTCCTCCTTTGGTTCTCACATTTTCATTTTGCAGTCTAAAAGTGCGGAAGGCATTGTAGCCTTGCAAGGCTGGGGTACTCTCTGTGGCCCTGAACCAAGTTTCTGTGACTGCACAGACGTCAACATCCTCCAGGGAAAGGAATAATTCCAGAGAGTGCAGTTTCTCAATTAAACTTATAGAGTTTAGCAGCATAACCTTTAGTTTATTTGTGAGTGATATTTTCACATCAGAAATTTTGTTCTTGAGACTTTTCCTAAAAAGGCACTATAGGGTGAGGCAAGTGCCTTAGCCAGTAAACAAAAGTGTAGAAGTGACAGGTGAAGACCATCTTTGCAAAGTAGTATAGTCTATTAGTCATATCATCCCAGGCTGATAGGAACTGGATCCCCTTAGAATGACACCAAGAGCTAAGCCAATTCTTGAATCATTTTTTGCTTATATTGTGGTGTCATCCTAGGTGAGGGTAGAATGCTGCTCAAGGCCAGGGACATACCTGCCTGGACACATTCATACAGCTCAGTCATGTCTCTCTTTATATAGTCCATTGAGGTATGTCTTAAGTCATTCACGCCAAAATGAACTATGAAGGAGTCATAACAAAAGGTTTCTCATCCAGGAAAAAAGAGGTCATTGTTCCCCTCTACTCATCACTCATTAGACCCATTATAGAGTACAACGCCCCTTTTGGTATGTACCTCACAAGACATCTACAACAACTGGAAAGGCCACAGAAATACCTCACAAAGAGGATTACCGGCCTCAAACAGATGCCCTACACAGACCGTCTCAAAAAACTCCAGCCTTACTCTGTCGCATATTGCCTACTCAGAGGCAATCTCTGCCTAACATACAAAGCTATGTCAAACCCAGAGCTGTTGGACATGCTCCATATAAAGAAATCCCAATCCCTCCAAGCTACATGCACTAGGGGCCTAAACCTTGTCACCACAATAAACAGAACATGCTGGAGGGATAGATTCCTGTCCCAGAGACTTCCCATACTCTACAAACTACCTAGCTATATCAAACAAAGCTCCTCATTAGCAGTCTTCAAGAAAAATCTTGATGATTGGATGGGAGATAGGAAATTCACCCCAGGGATCACTTCTGTGGCTCTGCTTGACAGCGACACAGGAAAATAATTTTCTTGGGTGGCAAAAGTCAGGGTACCATTTGGCTGGGCTTATATAGGACCTAGGGCCAATAGCCTAGTACCTACATATGAACCTATGAACAGTACTTGTTGCTGAGAGACTTGAGTGCATGTGTGATCTGACAGATCCTGGCACCCGATAGACAGCTGACTGTAGCCTTCTCCTTGTCCGGCCTGGTGAACAGAACATCTGTGTGCTTCATAATGGAGTCACCTATGACTAAAAATTTGGTTTAGATATGCTTTGCCTTAGAGGCTTATTTGGTGAGACACTAGTGCTTTTGTATTTGTGTGTATTGAGTGCTGTTGGTACTGTATTAGGTGTAGCATGTATCTGCTTTGAAGGTCTCTGTTGTTTAGGTAGGTTTGTGGTGAGTACCTCCATGTATAATGGTTTATGTGTTGAGTGCATGGTTTGCGTAGGAGGTGTAGTATGTGAGCTGGCAACCTGCTCAATGTTACTGTTCAGTGCACAAGAGAGCAAGAATTCCAGATTATTAGCATAGCTGCATCTCTCACAAATTGTACTAGGGTGATTTAGGAGTAGAGGGTTAGAAGTGTACATGAGGCAATTGCTACACTGCCTCAGGATACCCATGTCAATCAGCCTGGTAGGAGAAATGGAAGGAAACTGCCAATCCATGATGCTAGGTTAAATCCTGTTTTCACAGTGGTAAGAGAAAATAGAGAGGTGTGGTATAACTGGGTGCTCTAAACAGGGTCTGTACTAATGGGGTATTCTATAAAGGGTTTATAATAGTGGGGGGAGCTCTAAATGGTATGAGACTGTAGATTTGGGGGATTTGGGACTGTTTAAGAGGAAAAAGAGCAGTTGAGGTGCTCCCTGAGCAGCTAAGTGCAATTTAAGGACTTCTTGGCTGGATCACAGGCAGCTACTAAGGGAAAATTTATCTACTGAAGTTTTTGTGTCTATAAATGCAAGTTGTTACCTCACTGCACAGTAGTCCATGATGGTGCACAGGGATGTACTATGCATAAACATGAATACAGCACAGCAATGGCTGATCACCTAACTCTGTGGAGGTGTGTTAAAACAGTGAGCAAACTGAATTAAACAGTTTAACCAATAAAAAGGCTCAAAACTGAGCCCTGTACCAGCAACCTTCAATTAGATGAATCCTAACTGCACTCTCCTGCCACAAGGGTGCATGGGAGGGCTTGTTCAACAAAAGATAGCCTGGTTTGTGCTCAGTTTAACAAATAAATTCCAAATTCAGCATGTCTGAATCGAGTCTATGCTACAACAGACAAAATGTGCAACAAATCAGCAAGAACAATTTTAAAAAATCAGCAATATAGCAAAAATACAGTTTAAAAGTGCGGAATACAGTATAAAACTGTACTTAAGGTTAGCAGAATGCAACAGATTCCTTGAATTGCACAAATAAATACAGCAGAGTAGTGGCTAGTTATCTGACTCTGTGGAGCTGTGTTAAAACAGTTTAACCAATAAAAAAAGTTCAAAACTGAATCCTGTGCCAGAAACCTTCAATCAGATGAGTCCTAATTGCACTCTCCTGCCACAAGGGTTCGGGGGGAGGGGCTCTCCAATATATATATACATTAGTTCAGATGCTATTTATAATACAGTATAGAGGAATACAGACATAAAGAAGAGAATTACGACAAGAAATAATAATTAAAAAAGAACACAGTAAGGAATACAGCATAAATTATCAATGGTATGTGGATGTCAGAATCCAAGAATATGCCTGTTGTAAAGAATTCCAGGGGAAGCAGACATAAAACATATTCAGAATATCTATGTATGAGGTACCTCCTCATTTACAGATGATATTAAACAATTTACAGAAGCATAATCTTAAAGTAAGTAACCCAGCCACTGGGGATGCACAAGCCATTGCATTTCTTTGTGCCGGTCCCAAGCCCGGATAAATGGGGAGGGTTGCGTCAGGAAGGGCATCCGGGGTAAAACTTCTGCCAAAAATTACTGATGTGGAGAACTTTTCATAATTACATACCGGATCGGTCGAGGCCCGGGTTAACAACGACCGCCACCAGTACTGTTAGCCAACAGGGTGCTGGCGAAAATTGGGCTACTGTTGGCCGAAGGAGAAGAGGAGGCCGAAGGCAGGAAGATAGGAGGAAGGTTAGGAGTGTAGCAGTGAGGGTAGGAACTTTGAATGTTGGCAGTATGACTGGTATAGGAAGAGAGCTAGCTGATATGATGGAGAGAAGGAAGGTTGATATATTGTGTGTGCAAGAGACCAGATGGAAGGGAAGTAAGGCCAGGTGTTTATGAAATGGGTTCAAATTGTTCTATCATGGTGTGGATGGCAGGAGAAATGGGGTAGGGGTTATACTAAAGGAACAATATGCCAAGAGTGTTTTAGACGTGAAGAGAGTGCCTGACAGAGTGATGTTTATGAAGCTCGAAATTGATGGTGTAATGATGAATGTTGTTAGTGCATATGCTCCACAAGTTGGGTGTGCAATGGATGAGAAAGAGAAATTTTGGAGTGAGTTGGATGAAGTTGTGGTGAGTGTACCCAAGGGTGAGAGACTAGTGATTGGAGCAGACTTTAATGGGCATGTTGGTGAAGTGAACAGAGGGGATGAGGAAGTGATGGGTAGGTATGGTGTTAAGGAGAGGAATGCAGAAGGTCAGATGATTGTGGATTTTGTGAAAAGGATGGACATGGCTGTGGTGAATACGTATTTTAAGAAGAGAGAGGAGCATAGGGTGACTTACAAGAGTGGAGGAAGATGCTCACAGGTGGATTATATCCTATGTAGGAGGGCCAGTCTCAAGGAGATTGGAGACTGTAAAGTGGTGGCAGGGGAAAGCGTAGTTAAGCAGCATAGAATGGTGGTATGTAGAATGACGTTGGTGATCAAGAAGAGGAGGAGTGTGAAAGCTGTGCCAAGGATTAAATGGTGGAAGTTAAAAAAGGGTGATTGTGAAGCTGAGTTTAGGGAAGAGTTAAGACGGGCACTGGGAGGCAGTGGAGAGTTACCGAATAGCTGGGTAACTACAGCAGAACTAGTAAGGGTGACTGCTAGAAAGGTGCTTGGTGTGACATCTGGACAGAGGAAGGAGGACAAGGAGACCTGGTGGTGGAATGAGGAAGTACGGGAGAGTATACAGAGGAAGAGGCTGGCGAAGAAGAAGTGGGATTGTCAAAGAGATGAAGAAAGTAGACATGAGTATAAGGAGATGAGGCGCATGGCAAAGAGAGAGGTGGCAAAAGCTAAGGATAAGGCATATGGAGAGTTGTATGAGAGATTGGGCACTAAAGCGGGAGAAAAGGACCTGTACCGATTAGCTAGACAGAGGGACAGAGCTGGGAAAGATGTGCAGCAAGTAAGGGTGATAAAGGATAGCGAGGGAAAGGTACTCACAAGAGAGGAGAGTGTGTTGAGTAGATGGAAAGAGTAATTTTGAGAGGCTGATGAATGAAGAGAATGAGAGAGAGAGAAGGTTGGATGATGTGGGGATAGTGAATCAGGAAGTGAAACAGATTAGCAAGGAGGACGTAAGGGCAGCTATGAAGAGGATGAAGAATGGAAAGGCTGTTGGCCCAGATGACTTCCCAATGGAAGCATGGAGGTGCTTAGGAGAAATGGCAGTGGAATTTCTAACTAGATTGTTTAATGAAATTTTGGAAAGTCAGAGGATGCCTGAGGAGTGGAGAAAAAGTGTTTTGGTACCTGTCTTTAAGAATAAGGGTGATGTGCAGAGCTGCAGTAACTACAGAGGGATAAAACTGATTAGTCACAGCTTGAAGTTATGGGAAAGAGTAGTGGAAGCAAGGTTAAGAAGGGAGGTAATGATTAGTGATCAGCAGTATGGTTTCATGCCAGGAAAGAGCACTACAGATGCAATGTTTGCTCTGAGAGTGTTGTTGGAGAAATACAGAGAAGTTCAGAAGGAGTTGCATTGTGTCTTTGTAGACTTGGAGAAAGCATATGACAGGGTGCCTAGAGAAGAGTTGTGGTATTGTATGAGGAAGTCGGGAGTGGCAGAGAAGTATGTAAGAGTGGTACAGGATATGTACAAGGGTAGTGTGACAGTGGTGAGGACTGCAGTGAGAGTGACAGATCCATTTAAGGTGGAGGTGGGATTACATCAAGGATCAGCTCTGAGTCCTTTCTTATTTGCAGTGGTGTTGGACAGGTTGACAGATGAGATCAGACAGGAGGCCCCATGGACTATGATGTTTGCAGATGCATTGTGATCTGTAGTGAGAGTAGGAATCAGGTTGAGGAGACTCTGGAGAGGTGGAGATATGCTCTAGAGAGCAGAGGAATGAAGGTCGGCAGGGCTAAGACAGAATATATGTGTGTAAATGAGAGGGAGGGTAGAGGAATGGTGAGGATGCAGGGAGTAGAGTTGGTAAAGGTGGACGAGTTTAAGTACTTGGGATCAACAGTTCAGAGTAATGGTGAATGTGGAAGAGAGGTGAAGAAGAGAGCACAGGCAGGGTGGAATGGGTGGAGAAGAGTGTCGGGAGTGATTTGTGACAGACGGGTACCAGTAAGAGTGAAAGGGAAGGTCTACAAGAGGATAGTGAGACCAGCTATGTTATATGGGTTGGAGACAGTGGCATTGACAAAAAGGCAGGAGTCAGAGCTGGATGTGGCAGAGTTAAAGATGTTAAGATTTACACTCGGTGTGACTAGGATGGATAGCATTAGGAATCAGTATATTAGAGGGTCAGCTCATGTTGGACAGTTTGGAGACAAAGTAAGAGAGACGAGATTGTGTTGGTTTGGACATGTGCTGAGGAGGGATCATACCTCTCAACCTGGAAACATCAAAAATCTGGACAAGGCCCATGAAAAATAGGTACAAATCTGTACGCTCATTAACATGTGATTTGCATATGTAATTATGTAACCCCACCCACTCCAATAGAATTGTGGGACACCAACTTTCAAAACGCAAACTGATGAACAGACAACCAAAATATGGTACCAGAGTCCCCCTGCAGCCATATCAATGTTCCATTACCTGGCTATTTCGCCTCATTTACCATAAACACTAAATGTATGCATACTGCTTTACTCAGCAAATGCTGGGTTCCCTACAAAACGAATGCAACAAAAAGTTCTGCAAAGACTGAGGAAAGCTACTACAAACAAGAACACAATTGCCTGGCATGTGGACAAGCAGCAAATGAATTATGTGCTGGCAATTTAAACACTAATTCACTGTCCAGCCAGACAAATGTAGCAAATAATTTACAAAAGTGTGTAGCTCTTAATCACTAAAGATAAGTCATTTTTCGCAGACCAAACCTTAAACCCCATTACGTCTGTTTCAATGTAACAGGGTACATTTTGCACTCATAACTATTATTTTCAGCTACTGTACTATATTCTCTTTCTGGAAACTTTTCTGCTTCAAATATGAAAATCAGCTTGCCTTGAGCTGGGCTAATCTGAATGAATGAATAAATAAATAGTTAAACTTATAAATCATGGAGAAAGTAAAGTGAAACAATAATTAAAAGTTACAATGTGAGCTAACAGGTTTTTCAGAGTTTCTGAAATAGGTCTCTCACACATCTACTTAATAAAAATAAACAGCAGCAACTTGGGTGGTTCTGCTAACATGTTAATGCAAAAGCAGATTCAATAACAGTTAAAGGAAGAGTGAAACACAAACGATAGCATGATCATATGTGAGATACAGCCCAAAATGTGAATCAAACAGACACCAATGTTAAACCAAATGCTGGAATGCTTTAGCTTTCATTCCCAAATAAATGCAACAGTTGCTTCATCAGATTGATAAAGTCTTCAGTTTTCTTCCCCAAAATTCCAAAAATAAACAGGTACACCACCAATATATGTAAAGAGAAAATTCTGCATATCATTCATGTGTCACAATAAAACTGCACAAACTCAAATTCCCAGGGCTTGTACAACTAAAACACAAAATGAAAAAAGCAACACATTTTATAGCACTGTGAATCTACTTCACTCACCACTATGAGCACTGAACCACATTGGAGCAATATGCAGAGGTAAGGCATCAGCTAGCGATCCTCTTGACCCAGGTACAAACCCCCATCCGTATGCTGGCTACCTCCCATTTCCTGAAAACTGTTTCCATGACTGGAGCATCTGGAGGTAGAGTCTGCTGCCGAGCCACCATCTCCTCGCTCTGGATCACTGGTCCCCGGCCCGGATACAATCCAAATGGTACACCAACTTTCCCATATCTGTCACAGAGCTCACAGTCACAGACCGGCTACGCAAACCCATAGGACCGGACCACCTGTGTCTGGCCTGGTAGCGTACTAGTGCCCAAAATGAGAAGGGGCAGTAGGAACAGTTACAGCACTATCATCTATTCTGTGCATGTTGATACACCTGCAAATGGACCCCGGGAACGGGCCGCAGTACTTTACCTTCCATCCAAAAGTTCAGAGAATACGTCCTGAAGTTCAGAGAATATGTCCTGAACTTCACACAAAATGATTATTTGAATTGAAACCGGCAATGTCAGATAGCGTGTTACTGCCTGGCTTGCCTACGTACTCGTCGGTGCTGCTGCTGTACTCCTTCCCGCTCTCAGCCAGCCGGAAATAATGACGTGAGCTCCTTGAGCTCAATTCCGACTGGCTGGTAGCCCTGACGGCGCTGACGTCATCGCGCACGTGATGACGTCAGCTCCGACAGCGCGAATTTTAAAAAAAATTAAACAAATCAAGCAAAAAAATCGGAAATGAAGGGGTGCCAATCGGGAATCGTGGCACCCCTTCATTTGGACCCCAAAACTCGGTAAATACCGAGAAATTCGGTATGGTTGGGAGGTCTGGGAGGGATGATGGGTATATTGGGAAAAAGATGCCAAGGATGGAGCTGCCAGGTAAGAGGAATAGAGGAAGGCCTAAGATAAGGTTTATGGACGTGGTGAGAGAGGACATGCAGGCGGTTGGTGTGACAGAGCAAGATGCAGAGGATAGGAAGAAATGGAAAGAGATGATCCACTGTGGCGACCCCTAATGGGAAAACCCAAAAGAGAATGATGATAATCTTAAAGTAAGTAGCAGAACAGCAAGACACTATTGCAGCTGTAATTAAATTAGCATATTTACCAGAGAAGCTTCACGAAATGCTAGAAGAAGTAACAATTCAATGGGTCATACTGCAGTTGCCAGTGACAGAATAAATAAATAAAAACTAATACTTCCAGAATGTACTGATTTGAATTGCAAGTGAAATTACTGACAGAAGTTACAGTGAGATGCTGACCTAAGAAAAATTATTAATAGGGAAGTAAATTTCGGGTCATTATTCTTTCAAAGAAGACATTAGTTCATATCATACCAACAAATGAAAGAAGAAATGCTTATAGCCTCAGTAACATGATTAACATGAAACAGATTAGGTCACATGTTTCCATTCAAGGAAGCTATGTAACTCATGTGTAGACTTGTTCCAAGTTCCCTGAAGTGGTCAAACCAACTCTGATAAACACAAGTGTGCATCAAAGTTTATATTCTTGAGACAACAGTATAACTGATGTTATCATAATTGGCAAGGGTCTGCAGCAGAAAAGTCAGGAAATCAAAAGATTTGTGCACAAATAGCCATTTACACTTATAGCATCCAGTTCATATTCTCCAGAATCTAATATTAAAGTGGGCAAAACTGTCCAAATAGTGCAAACTGTCATAATAAAACTAAAATAGTAATGGCTTTGAGGATTGTCATTTTGTAATTTTGTAATAAACGAATATTAAACTATAGGAACTCAGTCTCTAATCAGCTCAGTTGTTAATGAGCAGAAGGTTAAACAACAGAATTCATGTCTCAAATACATTTTGAATGTTTGAAAATCAGTACAAAGTAAGTATGATTCTAGAATCAGATCAGATTAAATTGATGTGTCCCAGCTGTAGTCCAGAAAAGCAGGAAGGTTGAGATAAACTAAGAATACCAAAGCCAATGCAAGATTCTTAGCTACAAGATGAAGTGGTCAGGCAAGAGCTAAGGCAAGGTCCTGTGTTATTTGTGTGAGGATGAAAAAATCTGTAGTCAAAATTGTAAACATTCATGTAAGACATATACACTAAGATTTAAGGGAGGTGTACAGCCAGAATTATTGCAGCCAGTGCTGTGATAACCAAAAAAAAAAAAAAACGACATTCAAAACAGTGACTGTCAAAAGTTGTGGAGAGATGGTCCTGTAGTCTTATCAGCAAGAAAACTTGTAATGTTCTGAAACCATCCCAAAAGAAGATCAAATGTCTAGAGTGACTATTCCTACTATTCCTATTGAATATTCTAGATACAGAAGATCGTTAAACGTAAACGAGATATATGAACAGTTTGAGAGATGAAATGTATATAAGACTATATTCATATGAATAAAAATTATTGTTTGATATAAATGTTCATGACATACTTGGTAGGAAGTTAAGGCCAATTTAAATATGAAAGAAACAACTTTCGCACAAAAAAAATATTTCTTTATTAGTTACATAAAGGACAAACTACCACTTTGGCAACAGCCTTCAAAAGGTTCTAACACCATTAGCCACAATCCTCTTTTAATTATTTTTATTTATTTTAAATTTGTTTATTCGGAGTGTCCAACTGGGCAGAGGCCCATTTTCAGTGGAGGCCCGGGGAGAAAAGCTTCAGTACAGTAACATTTCACAGTGATGAATGTTAAACTAACATGAATTAAAACTAAGGAGATACGTGGAGCAATAGGTCAACAAGAGTTACATAGGAGACAAATTATTATATGATAATATGCAGTAAACATTCCATATATGATTACATATAAAAACTATAGCATTATAGATACACATATTAGACATTTGTTCACATTTCTTGTAAAGACAGGAATTAGCTACAGGATAGTATTGTGATAATTACAGCAAATTAATTAATTGACATTTAAAAACATACACATCTTAAATGTATTTTTAAATATAGTTATTACATATAATTATTAAATAATTCTTATTAAATTGCATGTTCAAAATTTACAATAAATATTTCATATTTAATTCACTATTCATACCATTACATTGCCCAGTATCAAACATATAAATAAACCTTAATTGAATACAAACAGAAGAACCATCCAGTCAAGCTGTGGGGTAAATATAAAGTTTATTTCCAGAAGTGGGTTGGATGGCTCTTCTGTTTGTATTCAATTACCATGATTTGTTGTTGAACTGTTCTGTTGATCGTTTTATTTTTCTTTACTTCTTTTTTGGACTATTTCACTTTTGGAAATAAACTTCGTGTTCACCCCACAGCATGGTTGGATGTTTCTTGTGTTTGTATTCAATTTTGTGATTTGTTGTTGAACCATTCTTTGTCCTTGTTGGTCATTTTATTTTTCTTTACTATATTAAATAAACCATGTCTCTTTTTTTAGTAATGTATCAGATATGTTTACAATTAAAGCAGTATGCATGCAAACTGACATAATAAAAAAAAATAATTAAACTGGGATCTTGTCCATGTTTTTTTTTTAAATGTGAGGCTACTGAACTGGTCGTTGCTCCATTATGAATATCTGTAGTGTTCAAGTATCCTTTTTCTTACTTGAAGCATAGTTTGTCCTGTATACATTTTATTACATGGACATCTCAGGCCATATACTATGGCTTCTTGATAACAGTTCTTGGTATGATATGACCTGGATGCATTTAAAAGCTGTTGTGACCTTTACTTGCAGTTTACTAGTGATCTCCTCCCAAATCAAACAAGGCCATAGATGATAACCCCTGGGGTAAATTTGTGTCAGGTACATATCCTGTTAGACTAAGGTTGTAAACAGACAGGGTTAAAAAATGCTGTACTTTGTACTAACTAGGAGACAGTCTGATATATTGTCTGAGCCCACATAAGTATTTGTTTTGGCTTTAAATAGAGTCTCCCAAGGTATGGCTCCAAGGGTGGGTCCCACTACTCCTGTTCCAGAATGACAAACTCAAGAGGTTAGGTAGAAACCCTTATGTCACCTGGTAGATAGCCAGCTGGCTCACAGACAGGACCAGTGAAGTTAGAATTGGGGAGTCCACTTCAACAGAGGCCAGTCACAAATGTAGTCCTTGAGGGATCACTCCTAGGACTCTAAAGTTAAAGCCAATGTCAATGGCCTCTGGCTGACTACATTTGCAGATGATTGCAAATTATGAGCTGTCATTGAATCCCCTACCAACACAAATGATCTCCAAGAAGGGCTGACACAGACAAATAACTGGTGTCAGAACCACAGATTAAAACTAAATGCCAAGAAATGCATAATAGTATCCTTTAGGAAGTCATCCACCCCTGGTAACTATCATATTTACAACACACCCCTAAGAGTTGACCCAGTAGTCAGGGACATGGGGACACACATAGACAGTGTGTTTGGTATGATATGACAGTATGTTTGGTATGATATGAAAAAAACTAAGGGTAATGCTGCTCAATGCCAGAAGTCTAAATCTCAAGATGCACGCCCTCAAAGCCCTCCTCAGTATGGAGAACATCGATGTCTGTGCTGTGACTGAAACCTGGTTCAAGGCTCCTGAGAGCACCACGGCACTATCAGGTTTTACCTCATATCATGCGTTCCGGCCCCAAAACCCGGACCGTACCACAAAAGGAGGGGGTGTATCCATATTCATCAAGCATACCCAACCCCTCCAGGCTGGTGGCAACTCATGAAGCATCAGAGACCATTCAGGTGCAATTAACCATAGGCAAAACTGCTCTACAGTTTGTAGCATGTTACAGGCCACCCTCTCAAACTCAGGAACCCCACACAGCCTTCCTGAAGACACTGGAGAGTATAAATGTCTCTCCAAACACCATCATATTGGGTGACTTCAACTACCCAAACATAGACTGGGAACATTACTCAAGCCCCAATACCCTAGCCCAAAGGTTCCTGGAGTTCATAAACTCAAATGCAATGGAACAACTTGTCACCATTCCCACAAGAGGTGAAAATATACTAGACCTGATCATCACAAACATGGGGACAAAATGCTCCACACCGGAAGTATATCCCTCATTGGTGAGATCAGACCATAAACTAATCTTACTGGAGAGCCACATCCCGCCCCACCCCCAAAAAAGACCACAGTGAAGAACTTCTCAAAAGCCAACTTCACACTTCTTAAGACTGGTGTGGTATCCTTCAAGGCCCCTGAGCCATTGGAAACCACAACCCACGCTGCTGAATCCCTTACAAATGCTTTCTACGAGCACCTCCAGGATTGCATGGATCAAGCAATCCCAAATAAAATCAAGACCCTTTCCACCAAAGGCAAGCCCGATCTGGTGGACCCCAGCCATAAACAAACTTTACAACAAGAGGAGAAAGCTACTACAAGATAGAGCAAAATCCCTAAAAGGGAAGACATCTCTGATCAATACTAGTAAAAAAACTATGATCACTCATAAAATCATCCAAGGCCAACTTTGAGAGAAAAATCACCAAGGACTCAAAAGACAATCATAAGGTCTTCTTTAGCTATGTTAGAAATCTGGGTGGAAACTCCCAGATATGCTCAGAATTAGTCCAAAATGATGCAAAAATCACTGAACCCACAGACATTGCAAACATACTGGCAGACAGGTTCAGTGAAAATTTCTCCCCAAAAGGAGAAATATCTATCCCAGCAGAGTGTAGCCTCCCAATCATCTCAAATGCCCAGGTAAGAGCTGCTCTCTAAAGCTAAAAACACAGCATCAATGGGACCGGATGGTGTCCCGGCTGTGTGCTACATGAACTCAATGAGGAACTAAACCCACACATAAGGCTGCTGTTTAATCTTAGCCTTACCACAGGATATGTACCCAAAGAGTGGCGTACGGCAACTGTGGTCCCACTCCACAAAGGCGGTGCTTCTACGGACCCTGGTAATTACCGCCCCATAAGCTTAACAAGCCTGGTCTGCAAAGCTATGGAGAGGATCATAATGGAACTCATAAATAAAGACATAGGGGACCTACAGACATTGGATCCTACCCAATTCGGCTTTGTCAAGGGCAGATCATGCCTCTTGAACTTGGTCGACTTTTTTGAAACAGTCACCAAGGCCATTGATGAGGGTAAGGCAGTTCACACAGCTTACCTTGACCTTGCAAAAGCTTTCGACACGATACCCCACTCGGGTATCATAGTAAAGCTCACCAGCTTAAATGTAAACCCATATGTCACAAGATGGGTTGCAAACTGGCTCAAGGACAGAACCCACAGGGTTAGAGTTGCTGGTGCCATGTCAGACTCCAAGCCAGTCACAAGTGGTGTCCTACAGAGCTCAGTCCTGGGCCCCCTCTTGTTCGGCATCTACTTTTCAGAAGTGCAGGCAAACATAGGAGGATTGTGGCTGACAAAGTTTGCAGATGACTGCAAACTGGGCGCCATAGTTGAAAATCCATCAGACACAGATATCCTTCAGAGAGGTCTCACAGAAATGGATAACTGGTGCCAGAGCCATGGCCTTAAGCTAAATGCCAAAAAATGTATAGTCATACCCTTTGGTAAAAACAACGTAACCCCAAGTTACCACATAGGTGGCAATCCATTAAGCACAGAAGAGGTTATCAGGGACCTGGGGACCCAAGTTGACAGTAACCTTTCTTTTGACACTCACATTGCCAAAGTGGTTAGGAGGACCTTCTACATTGCCCACCTGATTATGAAGGGATTCACATCCAGATCAAAGGAGGTCATTGTTCCCCTGTACTCTTCACTTATCAGACCAATGATTGAGTACAATGCCCCATTCAGAATGTATCTTACCCGACACCTGCAGCAATTGGAAAGACCCCAAAAGTTCCTCAGCAAAAGGATAAAGGCTCAAAATATGCCATATGCTGCCCGACTGAAAAACTCCAGCTCTATTCAGTCGCATACCGCCTGCTCAGAGGTGACCTGTGCCTGACATACAAGGCCATGTCCAACCCGGAATTAATGGACATGCTCCACCTCAAAAATCCAAATCCACCAGAGCCACAAGAGCAAGAGACTTAAACCTCAACACGGATATAAATAGGATGTGCTGGAGGGACAGATTCATCACCCAGAGACTCCCTATGCTGTGGAACAGAATCCCGGTCCATGTGAGACAGAGCACCTCGCTGGCTCTGTTCAAGAGGAATCTTGACCAGTGGATGGGAGATCGTAGGTTTACCCCGGGGATCATCTCTGTATCACTGCTGGACAGAGGCATGGCAAACTAATGGGTATAGTATTCTTCAACCTAAGGGGTGGTGAAAGCCACACAACTCTGGCTAGGCTTATAAATGCCCTAGGGCAGATAGCCTAGTATGAACCTATGAACCTATGAACCTATGACAGTAATCTAGCCTTTGACCATCACATGTCTACAGTAGTAAGGAAAACATTCTATGTTGTGCAACTTATAAACAAAACACACAACAGAGATAAAAGTGCCTCAGGGAGTGAAACTCCAACCAAATAACAATGAAGAAGCACCAGCAGCCATAATGTAAACAGCTGGATGAATATAAAAGAACTCTTTGCATTCATATTTATATGACCTGATGTATAAAAATTAGGTTTTATAAAAACTTTTAACTAAAAGTTGAAATTGATTAGCTTAAACTTTTTCATTCATAAAAATACACTTAAAGTCCTTTTAAATAGGGCTATCACCATCTAATTGGTAAAAGTAAGAAACTCATTTAAATGTGTGCAATAAATAGAATTGTTACATTAATATAATTAGTCACCTCAAATACATTGAAACAAGTGGAAATTAACTTTAAAAATATCACAAATTCATCAAGTTCAACTTGTAACATGAACTCTAAAAACATTACAAATACATCAAGTTCAAACCCATCAGAGCCTAGCTGATCTTAGTTTCAAAATAGGGACTATGGACACATTTTCATTCAGTCCTGGGGATCTACAAGCTTCTAAAACCAGTTGCCAGTAAAGTTCTCTCACTTCAATTTTGTTTTCCCAGTCCCCCCATGAATATCATGAGAGATACATTCAAAAACAAAAAATAGAAAGGAAGCTTCTTTGCAAACTTTGGTATGTTTAAATAAAGCATTATTAAGGTCTTGCCTATGAATGTCATACATATGCTCGTAAATCCTTCTTTTTAGAGCCCTCTCTGTTTTTCCCACATAAAAGGAGGGGCATTTCTTATAAACTGCCAGATAAATAACTCCTTTACTATCGCAGTTAATAAGGAATTCCTTGTAAAAACAAATTTTCACTGAACACATGGCTACATTATGCACATTTTCCACATTTATATGTGCCATGTTTTCTTCCATTCTCCTTCCTTTCCACAACATTTCTTTCCAAAATTTCTTTAATATTTTTATCTTTCCTATAACAAAAAATAACTGGCTGCTGGAAGATATTTAAAAAGTCCGAAAAATTAGAGAACAAGTTCCAGTTCTTACTAACTATTGCCTTAATTAACCCTGAATCACTGATGTAATTTAAAATAAAAGCACCACTGAACTGGTTTTCTCCCTTCTTTTAACCCTCCTCTGAATATACCTTATTGTCATTAAAGGTCCCAGTTCCTAAAATGGGACTGAATCTGTCAAATCTACCATTCTTAACTTCTCTCATAACTTCTTCCAACATGCTTTCTGGATATTTCCTATCTAAAAACATTTGCTATAGCTTCAGACATTCATTGTTAAAATCTTCAATATTAGTGGTCATCCTGGAAATTCTAATAAATTGCCCCTTCACCAAATTTATTTTATGTTTGTAGGGGTGAGCGCTTGTATAATACAAATAAGAGTTGGAAAATGTTTCTTTTCTCTACACTCTAGAGCCAAATTTCTTATTATCATGATCTTTATAAATGTTGACATCTAAATAATTTACTTATTCCCTAGTGATATTATGTGTAAACTTCAAAAAATCAGTAGTTCCATTAATATATTGTAAAAATTCTAATTTGTCGTCACTGTCTACCCCAAAAAAAACATAAATCATCTAGGTATCTTTTATAGAGACACCAACAAACCTTATATACTGAATTTAACAGGATTTTTTTCTCCCATGTACTTAGAACAATATTTGCATAGCTCGGGGCACTACTAGCCTCCATAGCTACACCTTTAACTTGCTTGAAAAATTCCCCCTCAAAGCTCACAAAGTTGTTGTTAAGAACCAACTCAAGTAATTCCTTGATGACCCTAATTTCCTTCCAATTGTATTTATTAACCTCAAGCAAGGCTTCTAGAAGCCAATCCATTCCTATATTGTGAGGAATCACAGAAAATAAATCAACTATATCCACTAATACAAAAGTAATATTCTCTTTAAAGCTATTAGGGTTAACACTTCTCAAAATATCCCATGAATCCTTGAGAAACCCATTGTATTCCACCCATACCTTTTTGATCTTAGAATCCACAAATTTCACTAATGAGTGAGTGTTGGAACCATTGACCGAAAGTATAGATCTCAAGGGTGGGTCTCTGATATTCTTATGGACCTTAACAATCCCAAAAATATTAGGAACCACTGGCTTCTCAGTAATCAAAAAATTGTAAGTTGATCTATCAATTAACTCATCATGATGTAACTATTGTAATGCCACATCAATCTTGGAGTGGGCAATATTAATTTCATTAATTGATACATTATTGTATCTTTCCTCATCGCCTAAAATAGATTCCATTTTTGCCAAATAAGTAATATGGTCCATAATAACCATACCCCTACCCTTGTCTGGTCTCATCATCCTAATGTTTTTATTCTCACTTAATTTCTTAAGCAACTGCCTTTCATTCCATGTTAGATTAGGGTGGGTATTAGTTTTACTAAGTTTGTGTCTCATCTCAGTTTCCACTACCTTCTCAAAGTTTCTGAGTTGTGGGTGCAATACTGGGTTATAAATACTTTTCCTTCTAAGGTCCTCACCACAAATCTGTTCCCTTCTATTTCCTTCATATAAATGTTCAAGATTCCTTTCCCTCACAAACAATTTAAGGTCAACTAGGACCTTACTAATGTCACTTTTTTAATCTGGAACAAATTTCCGTCCTTTCATAAACAACTGGAAAAATGTTTATCTATCTCTGAGCTACTATAGTTGAAGATGTTAAAGTTCTGGTAAGTATAAACATTTTCATTGTGTTTAATGATCTCACTGTCCCTACCATCCACTTTTTCTTCTCTACAACTACTTATCTCCCCCCTCTGTATTGGTACCAGACTATCGGTTTGTTTACTGAATTCTCTCTGATCTCCTCAAATAAGGAAATTCTAAAGGGTCATTGATATCAAAGTTAAATACTTCAGATTCAGAAAAAATATTGTTGTTATTATTATAATTATTGTTGAAATTCTGCCCTTCATTGTTCATCCTACTAAACCTTCTATCTTCTACCTCATTATATGGGCCAGGTGTTTCTCCTCTTCCCTTATTGTATCTGTCATGTCCATTGTACTCATTAAGCTCATCAGGGTTGTGATATTTAACAGCATCTTTCCCCCATCCCTTCCTTGGAAAACATCTGTGTTCTTGATATTCTAATAGGTCCATTTCAATCTTCCTATTTTCCACCTATAAATATGCACACATTTGTCATCTATACTTTTCTTAATATTAAAATACTTTTCCTTCTCTTTTTCAACAGTGAACATTATGTCACTAGTTATTTTTTCATTCAGTTCTTCGATTCCCTTAAAAAGGTTTTCCATTACCATCTCATTGTCTCTAATGATCACCTTCATGATAGAAAACCCACAAGTGTTAAAAATGTTAATTAAATCCCCATAACTTTCTTTCCTAATATTATTAGGATATTTAAATACTCTAATGCCCTTGGGTACAATTTCTGATGAAAGACATTTCTTCAAATACATGTTATCTAAATTAATAGTTTTGTATTTCAACATCAGTTCATAAATAACATTCACATTGTCATTATATGTATTAATTTTGTTAAAACTAGATTTATCTTTGTTTGTGTTGTTAAATTCATTGAACTGTAACTATTCTTGCCATTTAAAATCTTTACATAAATCTTTGATGTGAGCACCAGCATTAGAAACATTGCAATCACCTGTATGTTGGCCGTGGCCTACAAGTCTTTTTTCTTTGGGTCTTGCACCCAAAGGTACTCCATCTGAAAATAAATATTGTTCCAAATAAAAAAATTGACATTAGTAAGGTCCTAGTTGACCTTAAATTGTTTGTGAGAAAAAGAATCTTGAACTTTTATATGAAGGAAATAGGAGGGAACAGATTTGTGGTGAGGACCTTACAAGGAAAAGTATTTATAAACCAGTATTGCACCCACAACTCAGAAACTTTGAGAAGGTAGTGGAAACTGAGTTGAGACACAAACTTAGTGAAATTAATACTAACACCCTAATCTAACATGGAATGAAATGCAGTTGCTTAAGAAATTAAGTGAGAATTAGGGTGATGAGACCAGACAAGGGTGGGGGTATGGTTATTATGGGCCATATTACTTATGTGGCAAAAATGTAATCTATTTTATGAGATGAGGAAAGATACAATAGAGTATTGTTTAATGAAATTAATATTGCCAACTCCAAGACTGACCTGGCATTAAGATAATTACATCATAATGAGTTAATTGATAGATCAACTTATAATTTTTTTGATTACTGAGAAGCCAGTGGTTCCTAATATTTTTGGGATTGTTAAGGTCCATAAGAATATCAGTGACCAATCCCTTGAGATCTATAGTTTCGGCCAATGGTTCAAAAACTCACTCCTTAGCAAAATTTTTACAATATATTAATGGAACTACCTATTTTTTGAAGTTTACACATAATATCACTAGGGAAGAAGTAAATTATTTAGATGTCAACATTTATAAAGATCATGATAATAAGAAATTTGGCTCTAGAGTGTAGAGGAAAGAAATATTTTCCAACTCGTATTTGTATTATACAAGCGCTCACCCCTACAAACAAAAAATTAATTTGCTGACGAGGCAATGCATTAGGATTTCCAGGATGACCACTAATATTGAAGATTTTAACAATGAATGTCTCAAGCTAAAGCAAATGTTTTTAGATAGGAAATATCCAGAAAGCATGTTGGAAGAAGTTATGAGAGAAGTTAAGAGTGGTAGATTTGACAGATTCAGTCCCATTTTAGGAATTGGGACCTCTAATGACAATAAGGTATATTCAGAGGACAGTAAAAAGAAGGGGAAAAAAACAGTTCAGTGGTGCTTTTATTTTAAATTACAACAGTGATTCAGGGTTAATTAAGGCAATAGTTAGTAAGAACTGGAACTTGTTCTCTAATTTTTTGGACTTTTTAAATATTTTCCAACAGCCATTTATTTTTTCTTATAGGAAAGATAAAAGTATTAAAGAAATTTTGGAAAGGAATGTTGTGGAAAGGAAGGAGAATGGAAGAAAACATGGCACATATAAATGTGGAAAGTGTGCACAATGTAGCCATGTGTTAAGTGAAAATTTGTTTTTACAAGGAAGAAATACACTGTTGACATGTAAATCCTTTGTTAACTGTGATACTAAAGAAGTTATTTATCTGGCTGTGGGTAAAACGGAGAGGGCTCTAAAAAGAAGGATTTACGAGCATATGTATGACATTCGTAGACAAGACCTTAATAATGCTTTATTTAAACATACCAAAGTTTGTAAAGACGCTTCCTTTCTATTTTTTGTTCTTGACTGTATCCCTCATGATATTCATGGGGGGGACTGGGAAAACAAAACCGAAGTGAGAGAACTTTACTGGTAACTGGTTTTAGAAGCCTGTAGACCCCCGGGACTGAATGAAAATGTGTCCTTAGTCCCTAGTCTGAAAGTAAGGTCAGCTAGACTCTGATGGGGTTGAACTTGATGAATTTGTAATGATTTTTAGAGTTCATGTTGCAAGTTGAACTTGATGAATTTGTGATATTTTTAAAGTTCATTTCCACTTGTTTCAGTGTATTTGAGGTAACTAGTTATATTAATGTAACAATTCTATTTATTGCACACATTTAAATGAGTTTCTTACTTTTACCCATTAGATGGTGATAGTGCTATTTAGAAGGACTTTAAGTGTATTTTTATGAATGAAAAAGTTTAAGCTAATGAATTTCAACTTTTAGTTAAAATGTTTTTTTTTTTAAACCTAATTTTTATACATCAGGTCATATAAATATGAATGTAAAGAGCTATTTTATATTCATCCAGCTGTTTGCATTATTATTTTTATTTGCACATATTTTTTATGAATAAGTTAACATGTGGTAGGTTTTAAAAACAATGTATTTTACTGATATTCATGAGGTATGTTCAGATTAGGATTCTGATTGGTGTAAAATTATTTAAATTTGTATTTATGGGTGAGGTTAATTAATTAATTTATTTCACATCTGAAGAAGTTCTATTCAGAATGAAAAACGCAGTAAGACAGTTAAGCATTTAATGTGGATTATTTGTGAGCTGTGTTTGTGTTGGCCAATAAATCTTTTGGCGTTTGACAACTTATAAACAAAGGTATCGCATATATGTCTAAAGAAGTCATTGTTCAATTGTATTTGGCATTCTTCACACCTATCATTGAATACAATGCCCTCTTTGGTATTTACCTAACCAGTCAGATTGAACAATTGTACTGTCTACAGAGGTTCCGCAAAGACTACAGGGTGTAATGACATGTCCTATGCAGACCATCTTAAGACCCTATCCCTGTATTCTGTCTACTACAGGCTGTTGAGGGGACATTTGTGCATGGCATACAAGGCATAGTCAGATCCCATCCAGACCTCCTGCAAATCCACAAAATAAACAGCACCAGAATTAACCATTATAAAGAATTAAACTCTGTGATATAAATAACACTTGCTGGAGAGACAGGTATGTATCCCAGAGACTACTCCTTCTCTGGAACAGGCTCCCCATCCATGATAAGCAGAGTTCCACCATAACCCAATTTAAGTGTAACTTGCACAATTGGATGGGGAGCAGGAAATTCATCCTTGG